>NW_015387844.1:139702-140850 GCF_001527695.2 Protobothrops mucrosquamatus
ATCTTGAAATAGAGCGTGTGTTTAGGGTAAACTCTTGGATTGCAAAGCAAAGGAATTTACCTAGAGACATTGTGATATATTTTACAAGAAAGTCTAGACGTAATGAAATAATGCAGCTCTTTTACCAACAGAGATTTAAAATTTTGAATCAAGACATTATTCTTTTAAAGGAAATTCCAGCAAAAATACTTAGAGCGCGTAGAGATTATGCCTTTTTGACACAGGAGTTGAAGCTTAGACAAATAAATTTTAGATGGGATGTACTGGTGGGCATAATTGTAACAATATCTGGCAAACGCTACAGGCTTAATTCGATTAGCAAGGCTAAAGATTTTATGGCGTCTGTTCTACAACCAGAACGTCCACCTACACCTCAGAGGGCTGATGTGGCTGAGCAGATGATTGTGGATTTTCCTTCTGCCTCTGTTCAAGATCTAGAGGAAAGCCCAAAAGCTAATGGAAAGGAACAAAGAATTACGCGCGCAGCTCATAGACGCAAGGAAAAGGAAAGACAGATGACAGCTCGACCACCAGCTGATATCCCCCCAGCTGATTGTCAAATACCGGCTATTTCGCAGCCAGTAGGCGGCACTCGTCCTAAGGTCTTTGTGAAATCATATGCGGCTAGTCTCGTCAGTGGAATAAATCCTCCTAATGTGTAAGTTAACATCATGGAATGTAGGGGGACTCAATGTTCCCCACAAAAGACGTAAGATTTTTCACTACTTAAGACATTTTAATAATGACATTATATGTTTACAAGAGACTCATATTGTGGCTAAAGATCAAAAATTATTATTGAACTCTAAGTTTGGAGAGCTGTTTGCTGCACCTGCTTTAAAAAAGAGAGCTGGGGTTGCAATGTATATTAAAAGACATCTTTCACCTGTTTTAAAAGAAGTTGACAAAGAAGGAAGATACCTATTTGTGGAAATAAACTTAAATGGAAGAAAGTGCTTAATAATAGGGGTTTATGCACCCAATCAACTTGTAGCTCAAAAGCAATTTTACAGACATTTACATCAGAAAATTGTGGCGATGGACTATAACTCTTTGATTGTTATGGGAGACTGGAATGGGGTTCTGGATACGTTAAAAGATAAAAAAACAACTTCTAAGGATGTAACCCTTTCCAGATTACCTAAGTC
>NW_015387844.1:140944-194325 GCF_001527695.2 Protobothrops mucrosquamatus
TAAGGTTAAGGCTTTGAAGGAATCTATGGAAGAGTTCTTTCAACTTAATATGCATAAGGAAACTTCTATAAACATTGTATGGGACGCTGGAAAGGCTTATCTAAGAGGAATACTAATTGCTATGAATAACGCCTATAAACGCAAGCAAGCCCAGACCAGATCTAACTTGGAAAAAGAAATTGGGATGAAGGAAAAATTATTATTACAACGACCAACAGATATTAACCTAAAAAACTCTATTAAAATGTTTAAAGATCAATTTAATTTATTAATTGCTGATCAGGTGGCTACCAACTTGAAGTATATTAAACATAATACATTTGCTAATGCAAACAAACCTGGGAGGTGGTTGGCCTACCAAATACGTAAAAGACAAAAAGCGAGACTTATATCTAAAGTTTTGGTCAAAGAGCGTGAAATTCATCAACAGGAAATGATCAAAAAGGCATTCACTGAATTTTATTCGCATTTGTATTCATCAGAAACTATAAATAGTAAAGATATTGATGAATATTTACAATCTTCACCTATATATAAACTTACATTGGAACAGCAGAAAATCATGGATGATGAGATTACAACAGATGAAATTTTAAATGCAATTAAACAACTGAAAGTTGGCAAAGCTCCTGGGACGGATGGTTTAACAGCAATTTATTATAAGTCATTGTCAGCTACATTGCTACAACCTTTAAAAACTTTAACAGAATATAAATATTCAAACAGATTAATTTTCAGTATCCTAGGAAGAAGTTAACCTAGCCCTGGTTTTTTTATACTGATCACATCGCACTTGTGACAGATGTACCAAGGTGCTTGTGGGTTGAAAGGATTAGCCAGTGACATCACCTTTGCCCAGGCGGCTTCTTTCATGTCCCCAACAGGAGCTGGAGTGAAGGACAAGAGCTCAACCTCCCCACAGTAGCATTTGGGTCTGGAACATCAGCTTGCTGCTTGTCAAGCCAGCATCCTAACCATGGGAGTCACTGTACTCCTAATTTGTACTGATTCAAAATAAGACCTGACCATGTTTCTATCAATCTCAAGCTTTTAATCCTGTCTTTAATGTTAGTTTTCAATATTTCCTAATACTATAGAACACAGTTTCTATCCTAATCTTGGAAGTGGTAAGTGGTAAGTCAAAACAATGGTTGAGTAAAAATGTATGGAATAGGAATGTACCATCTTCATTGAGTAGTATTTATTTATTAAACAGCCACCTTGTTCTGAAATAGGACAAATCTATTACAACTTATGCACACACAGAGAGAGAGACAGGCATTAACTGTTTGCTATTAAAGCAATCATTTAGTAAAGCTTCAGTTTTCTATAACCTGAAATATTAGCTCACCATGAGAAAGCATAGGCTTTAATTTGAGTTTAAATTTCAGAGGGTTTGTTTTTCCTCATGGGGTCTTCAAAAAGTATAAAACAATTTCCTCCCTTTGATTTTAACAGATCTTGTGGAAAAATATCTGGTAGGCTGTATCCATATTTTATTAAACTAGGTTTAAAGAAGGGTAAATGTGCATGACATTTTCTAAAGTTGTTCGTGAAGATAGTATTCTTCATTCAAGATCCCTAGATTAAGGGTGTTAAACTGCTGGCCCGCGGGCCGGTTTCATCATACCGGAGTCGCGCCCACCCCATTGCCGGCAATGGCGAAAAAGCTCCAATATGTTGCGCGAAGTCATGTGACGTCACGAGTTTGACATGTCTGCCTTAGATTCTTTAGTGAACTACTGTCTCCAGGGTTCTACAGTTGAGCTCTTCAATGATTAAACTGTCATGAACACAGAATAAATGTGCAATAGAGATTCACTTTTTTCTGTGAACCTTCTTCTTCCACAAAAACTGTGTGAATGTGTCATGGAAATAGTACAATGGGAAGTACTAACTCTTAAAATGAGCTGCTAAGCTAAAAAGCTACTATTTTATAAAACTGTCAAAGTGAGGAACTCATGATCTCAAAAGGCTAGTTAATATTACTGTTGAAGGCACAATGTAGCCAATAGGAATCTGCAATAGTTTTGTGGATAAAACTGTGGATAAAAATTAAATCTATTAGGAAAGTAAAACAGTTTAGCTCAATAATTATACAGGATCACTGCAGATAGGCCTGACAACATTTTGGAAACAGTGGGTGTAAACTACAGGAAGGTGGATTGCAACATTAATTTCTCCTTTGCTTAGTTTTACACAGAGTTCCATTTCAAATTTTATACTAGAAATTGGATTGGGTATGGGAAGATGCTGGGGAAAAAATAAGTACTGAAAACCAGGCAGAAGTGTGTGATGAAGACAGGGCCTTGCATTGAGCCTCGGACAAAAATATTCCCGCATCTTCATGTGCAATAAGAAACTTTCATACTATGTTCAGACTAAATTGCAGATTCCCATTGCATCTAATCATAGAAAGTGGCGGGAGGCAGTTCCAAGAATTTCCAACTGTGAACAGGTTTCTTAAAGGAGGACAAAAAAGTACATGACTCTGAATTGTGTGGTCAATAATCATATAGGATAGTTTGTTGGTTTTTAAATATGGCCACCGTTATCCAGGCTTCACATTTTAACAAAGAACAGTACAACTACCAAGTCTTCTGATGCATGGAAAACAAAAGCCTTATGTGTTGATAATTACAAGACAATTAAAGCATATTGAGTTGTCAGTTCTTTGAAGTATGCCAGGTTAGGAAACAGACATCACAAGAATTAGACTCTATTTTATTGTCACAGAATATAAATTCTTTCTTTCTCATTCTTTCTCCTTCTCTGTTATAGAAAGAGAATCAAGGTGGGGCAATCTTGAGCTTCTAGGCTAAGCTGATATTTTTGTAATGGCTCTTGAGTACTTTCTTCAAGCTATCACTGTAGTCTTCTACAATTGCAATGAACAGAGTGCCTTTCTGTAAAGTGCTCAAGTAGCTGGATTCTTCCAGAATTTTGGGACAACTCTTTTGAAGATTTCTCAGGTCATCTTCTCCTATATTTTAGCAGTCATAGCAAAAGGAACTACATGCTGGCAACCTGGAAAATCCTTGAAAACAGCTGTGTTGAGCCTTCTGGATAAGGTATCTGCTTTATTGTATGTGCAGGGAACATTTTGTTCATGTCAAAGCCCTTTGAAAAGTCTCCCTATGAATGCACCTCACAGTCCTGTTAGAAAGTATTTTTAACAGGTTAAGTAGCCAAGGATCTTATTACATAGCATCCCCAACCTGTACCGGTACCGGGCTGCAGGAATGGCTGGTGAGTTCACGCACATGTGCACACACCCCCTTGCGCTAATGCTGCTGCGCAGGTGCTAGCAGCCCCATTTGCGCATGCATGTGGTGCTAGCGCCACTGCCACGTGGGTGCTAACAGCCTGCTTGCACATGCTCATGAGCACCAGCGCCACCGCCTCTGTGTGTGTGCATGGCCCGCTTGTGCATGTGCATGGGCACTAGCACATCACCATGCACATGCCCATTTGCACATGCATGCGCATGTGTGGGTACGTCATGCAGATTTTCCTGCTCCTCCCTTTCCCTCTGGACCACCAACCTGGAAAGGTTGGGGACCTCTGTTATATAGCATCTAGCATCACATGCAACTAACAATGAACCATGCTGTATGTATTTGCAGGAAGGAGTAGTTCAGCAATATGTGGTGAGCCCACACCCTCACTCTGGTTTAAAATAACCAATGTGTACACTGTGAACAAGATGACAGGAAATGGTGTGGAGATTTAAAAATCATACTTAGCATCTAGAACAGGAGTCCCCAACCCCTGGTCCATGGACCAGTACCGATCCGCAGCATGCCAGCAACCAGTCCACACAAACAAGAAAAGCCCCATCCACGGGATGCAGGCAGCACACAAAACCATGGCCCCTCCAGTCTGCGGAAAAACCTCTCTCCACGTAACCAGTCCCTGGTGCCCAAAAGGTTGGGGGAACCTCTGATCTAGACTGACTCTGCCTATTCACCTAACAAACCTAACCAGATTAGGTGAGAAATGAAAACTCCCTGGAGATCATATATAGGGTCCTTCTAAACAACTTTGCTCAGACTGAAGAAGTTACTTGGGAAAGCAGTGAAATGTTTTGAACCAACAAAAAAAGAATTCCAGTTGCCATGACTCAACTTCCAGACAACTCTATTTGGATGACTAAGAATCTTCATTGATATCTAGACTGTGATTATGATTTTATGTACATAAATTTTAATGAATGCCCAATTCTCAATGACGTGAAAGTTACATAAATGTTTTATAGATGTTAGCAATATTTCATCAGGGCAAATGGAAATTACTCTCCTTCACAAATTTAGGAGACATTCTTAGTATATCGGAATACTACCTCTTTAAGTTTTACAATGTCTCTAATATCTTCCCCAACATTCAAACTATATTCATAATTTGGGAGAAAATAAGTATAAAATGCCAGCCTGATGTATGTTACAGAGCAGCTCAAACCAATCTAGATGACACAATCAAATTGAATATAATCAATGTTAATTTTTCCTCAGGTAATAGCAAAAGAATTTGGAAGATAATGCAGCATTCTTTTTGAAAATAAAATCTGAATTTGTTTGTTTTTCATCCAATGCGCCATTTTCATTCTGTTTCAGTAAGTTTACAAAGGTTTTCAGTTAACAATTGTTTATAGGAAACACTATCCAGTTAAACTGAATGCTTAATGAAAGCGGTTAGTTATATATTTCTCCACAGGAATGAATCACTTTCTTTTTAGAATCAACCATTCCAAAGGTTTTGTTATATTAAGTTGGCACTATGTATCATTTGGCGGTTTTGTTTATAATCCAGGCTCATTGCCATACTCATTATTGTGAATTATAGAAGTTGCTTAGTTTGCTTTCATTAACCGTCTGGCAGCTAAACACTGAAGTGTTTTATATTTTTTAAAAGAAGTTATTTTTAAGGAACTATCTGAATATATACAAAAAATGTTGATCTCATATATTTTACCATATTTAGGGAGAAAAGGTATAAGAAGCATTCTTCAATTATTTTATCCCAAATTACATGGTCTTTCAAAGAATAAACTCAATATATTATCATGGAAAGGTAAAATACTGAAAAAAGCAGCTCCTTTCTACTCAACTGGGTTTCAAAAGGAGCTGGAGAAAATACCTGCTGATCTGCTACATGGTCGTGCAGAAGCCCTGGCAGCTGCCTGGATAGGGAATCTGCCAGAGCCTTAGACAGAATCGCATCTATGCAGCCTCTCCTCATCCATCACTTCCCATGGTTCATGGAAGAGTTGAGTGAGTTGAAAATACTTAGAATGCCATTGGAAGAAAAGGAAGAACAAACTCGACAGGACATGAGTTAAGCCATGTAGCTTTGGCAGTAAGAGTGGCAAAGCATCAATACTTCTCCACTCTTATTGCATCCATAGAATGCTGCTTAGCAGCCCTGTTTAAGGTCACCTGGACTCTCCTTGAAAAGGGTGACCCAGACATCACCTACAGGGCTATGCAGAAAAAAATTCCAGGCATCTGGATTATAAAATTGCTTAGTTAGATTTATTCCCAATTGAATGCTAAGCATGGTGCAATTCCTGTGGAGATGCCCAGGGAGTGGACTTATTCAGTTATCCGGAAACACTTTGATTCTGTTGGATCTGAGGAAATGGACAGGATCCTGTGGATTGCAAACACCACCACCTGCATATTAGATCCATGGTTAAGGAGGTGTCATGCAGGTGGGTCCAAGTAACGGTGAATTCATCCTTGTTGGAGTGGGTGTTCCCAGCTCCTTTTAAAGAGACACTGGTGTGCTTCCTATTCAAGAGGTCATCACTGGACCCTACCATTCTGGACAATTGTTGTCTAGTCTCCCACTTCCTTTCTTGGGACAGGTGAGAAAGGGGTGGCATTGCAACTCCAGAGGCTCCTGGAGGAAATGTATTATATGGACCATTTTCACTCAGGTTTCAGGCCCAGATATGGGAGTGAAACTGTTGCAGATCTCATCAGTTAAAGAACTTCAACTGGCAGGGTCTAGAAAAGAGCCTTCTTGGCCATTGCCCCACTTTATGGAATATTCTTCCCTGGAGGTGAGGCATGCTCCCGCTTTCCTGGCCTTCCCAAAAAAGAGTGAGAGGAGCCAAAAGAAGCGTGCAGTCATGGGGTTGGTTAGTGTCGTGAGAGCCCTCCCTTTGCCTTTGTCAATCAATTTTTAACAGGATTAGTTATCTTGCCTCCTTTAAAAATTATATTTAAAAAAAAATAACTCATTTTTTAACTGTAACATTTTAATTTTTTATATACTGTTTTATATTTTGATACTTTATTGTACACGTCCTCTTTGAGGAAGATGGATAGTTTAGAAATGTGAAATATAAATAAATCTAATTAAGTACCATTTAAAAAAAAGAATACATGAAAAGAAAATGAGCAGTAATGTTCTATGCATATACTCAGTTATGTATTTTACCAAATAGGTAACTTTGGCATTTAATTATTCCAACATTTTGTTATTCTTAGAAATATACTCCTATATGTAAAAATAACATGTTCTTTATTTTAATAGAATATCCAGGTATTAATTTCAGACAAAGTTAAGCATAAAATAATGTTTCTCTTGCAAGTGTAAATATATTTTCATTTCTCCATAGAGAAACATGCTGTTAATTAATTTGTATACTGTGTAATCATCTTTAATGATTTGTTTGTAGTATTAATGTTTCTTCTGTTTTTCCACCTTGTTCAACACTGATTATTTTTGTAATTGGCATTGTAATGATTTGTGTTATTTGTTGCTGTTAAGGATCAGCAATTCCCTTGCAAAAATAAAATGTTTGAGATTTGAGCAGTTTTATTTTCAACTATCAACAATTAGTTTATAACTTTCAGACAGGAAAATTTTGAAATCTATTTACAGAAGTTCTGCAAAGGGCACATTGTGGCATTTCTAAAATATGACCTTGGCTTTCTCATTTTTTTTCTAGGTCAAATGACTTGGGTCACCTTTGTATTTTCCTGTATACTTTCACATATACATTATTATCTAGGGATACCATTTATTTATGCTGTCAGCATTGTATGTCTGACATAGTTTTATTTTTTCATTTATGCAATAGCTGCCTTTTGGCAACTAGTGTTGCTTCTTTGAATCAAAACTTTACACTCTGTGTATTTGGGATATGTCAACATTTTTTAGTGACTACTTTCAGACATGCCTAGAACCAAACTAATATGTTTAGATTAGCCAGTCTTCCCCAAATTGGCAGATGTTTCTATACTAAACTAAATTTTCTAAACTAGAAAATGCTAATGCTATGAAAGGACAGGTCCAGTGGTGGGATTCAGCCAGTTTGCACCAGTTCAGCAGAGCCAGTAGCTAATTTTTTGTTGCCCAGGTCCAGAATGGACTTCCAGAAGTGGCATCCACACAGAAAACCGGTTATTCACATATTTGAATCCCACCACTGGACAGGTCTAGTCAATTCAATAACAGTACTCAGAACTAACTTTCTCCCATTACTTCAGTAGTCCTCATTAGCAATTCATCTTTCATTAAAATAAGAGTCACTGCCTTGAAAGTTTTAAAAAAACCCTGGGCACTTACCAATAAATGCATTTAAATATCTCTAGAGCAACATAGATTTTACCATTTACAGGCAGCATAAAATTATGTCCCACTAAGTCTCATTCTATAGTGAACCTCTTGTATAAGTTTACAGTATGCCATTTTTATATATTAATTTAAGTAAAATTGGAATTCCAATAAAATTAACATACAGTAGCCGCTGATTCAGCTGAGAAGAATACTGTATATCAGTATATTCAAAACCTATACACATTCACACATGCAATTATACTTATATTGAATTTGTTCATGGTAAAAATCTATGTGCAAAAAAGATCTACAATTTTGAATCGTAAGACTGCAATAAAAACCTGGTAAAACCTAATTTGTTGTATATGTTTGAACTTGAGTTATGTGAATGTGTTATGGAAATGGGATCCTAACTCATATAAACACAGTTGATAATTTATAAAATTAATTTTTGTGCAAGCAAGGTGCAATGCAAATTCAATATCATAGTCCTATATACAACATTCTTGTATATAATTGTTCTTATCCTTCACTGAATTGTGCTTTGTCAATTAATAACAGGAGTCAGAAATTGGTGCAGCTGTAAAAATTCTCTCTAATAGTGAATTCAGGCTGTTGTGTGCTAACAATATTTGAGCCAAAAAACAGGAAACAAGTTTCACCATGCTCTAAACATAAGGTATACAGAAGTATTTAAAAAAATGAAAATAGGGATCCACCTCCCCTCAAAATATTTCAACCAAGACAATCAAGGATATTCAACAACATAAGGTTAAAATGTTGAATCTGAAATGCAAAAGGAAAATTGAAAAAATAAGTTTGTTTATGGTGAGTTGGAGAAAAATCATTAGTCTAGCTTGAGCCTTTTATAGCATATAGTGAATTAGAGGGTTATATAGTAATCTAGAAGAATGCTAAACTAAGGATGAGCATTCAGTTGAACATTTCATTGCAGGTCACATTTATTTTAATTTCTAATACAATTTCTTAATATTTAATTTAAATAATCTAAAATTGCAAGCTTTTCTTGAAGAAAAAATTATGACTTATTCTAATATTGTTCTGGACATTCCTATTATACTCATCCATATCTAGATTCCTTTTGAATAAAGATAAATTAGAACTACACTACTTATTGTTCTTTATATGGGATAAATTGGGGAATAATTAAACCAACTGTTATTACAAAGATATTCTTAGAAAAAAAATCTTCTATTCAGTTGTATCCAATTCATGGTAATTGCCTGGACAATTCCCTGAAGGTTTTTTGGCACTGATTTACCATTGCCGCCTCCTTAGGACTGAAAGAAACTGGCTGGTCAAACGTCACCCAGCTAATGTGTCCAAAGCAGGACTAGAACTTACAGCCTCCCAGTTTCTAGCCTGATGCCTTAACCAAACTGCTCTTTTTCTTAGAAAATACTTGTTCTAAATATTAGAATAATTAGAATATACATTCCATGGGTAAATGGTATCTTTTTTAAAATAGCAACTTTAGTAGAATGCTCTTGTGTTAATCAAACAGGTTATTAACCCATGGTTGTTAGTAGTAGCTATAAAGCCACAACAGAAAGGAATCAGTTATGTTTATAATTAGCGATAGGTATATGCCAATCTCTTCTAACTTAGTATCTTCCATGTATTCTCAGTGGTCTCATTCTTAGCAGATCGAAAATGGCTATAATGTATTGACATGTTGAAAACTGTACTCCAATATATAAGAGGCATCCAACTGGGATATGCTAAATAATTCTACGTACTAACAGGAATAAAATGTGTAACCGCTCCATTCAGGTTAAATTTTGCTATGACAAAAATAGTATTTTCTATCTCCAGATTCCATGGTATTCTCTTCCAGTGCCTTAACAAGTTCCACCTACATTTTGTATCTAGTTCCTTCATCTGTTCAATGGCTCTGAAAAACAGCCTAAGAATTAAGCCAAGAATTAAACTAGTGCAAAGATCTGGAATTTTAAGAGTTCATTGTTGATCCTCTCATAAGATGACCATCATTGGAAATGTGAGTTCTGCAGTTTGAAAATGGTTGCAATAAGGGTTTGCTAGTCAGAATCCTCTTATTTACCTATTCTAATTCCCCTGATTACTTTAAAATATACTACCCAGTTTACCTTTTGGGTTTTTTTTCTCTGATAATTGATTACATTTCCAAACAAACCAGTATGTTCCAGCCACCTGCCCACATTTCAGTTCTTTGTGGTTTGGCAAATGTCTTTCTCATCCTGAACTAAACAAGGGATAATCCTGGGACTTTCTGAATGTAAATCAAGCACTCTACCATTGAGCCATAACTTTTCCCCTTCAACAAGGAAATGGAAACCTGTATTTAAGTCCCACTGGACAAAGCTAAACAAAGCTAATCAAAGCTAATTTATTTCGTATACAGTAGTACCTCATGAAGTCAAATCTCTAGATCAGGGGTGTCAAACTGCCAGCCCACAGGCCGGTTGCATCACATGGAGGCTGCGCCCACCCCACTCCGGCAATGCAAAAAGCACGTCACAACGCGTCACGTGATGTAGTGAGTTTGACACCCGTGCTCTAGATTGCAAAGGCAATCTAGAAAAATATTGTGCTCACAAAATTCTACTGTATATTCAATCACTCAATCAGAATAGAGCTGGGAGGGACCTTGGAGGTCTTCTAGTCTAACCCCCTACTCAAGCAGTAGACCCTATATAATTTCAGATAAGTGACTGTCCAGTCTCTTCTTAAAAACGTCCAGTGATGAAGCATCCAAAACTTCTGACTGCAAGCTGTTCCACTGGTTAATTGTCATCACTGTTAGGAAGTTTCTTCTTAATTCTAGGTTGCTTCTCTCCTTGATTAGTTTCCATCCATTGTTTCTTGTCCTGCCCTCTGGTGCTTGGGAAAATAAGTTGACCCCCCTCCTCTTTGTGGCAACCTCTCAAATACTGGAATACTGCTATCATGTCCCCAAAGTCCTTCTTTTCTCTAGATTAGCCAAACCCAAATCCTGCAACCGTTCTTTATATGTTTTACTCTCCAGGCCTTCAGTCATCTTAGTTCTCTTCTTCGCACTTTTTCCCAAAGTCTCAACATCTTTTTTGTTCCTATATCATTTATGAGAGGAGTCCTGTATTCCTTGCACCCATCTTCTACAAGTGAGTAGAAATAATAACATAATGATTGCATCCTAAAGATATTATTTCCAGATTAGTTTGGATTCTTCCAGCTACTGATTTTTTTCACTTTCTGAAGACTTTTATATTTGTCAAGGATTGGGGGAAAAAAAGAATAATCATGAACACATACTAAAGAACTATATTATAAACTGCACTTTATTTTTTAATAGATGAATTGGGCAGAAAATGTAAAATGTTTGCTTTTATAGGACCTCTTAAAATTCTAATAGTACTTTTTTCTGGGACCTTAAGACTAGCCCGTTAATCTCTGTAGCCATAAAAACTTATCTTGCCAACCTCTGACTGCCTTTTTACTGCCTGCTCCCTTATTGAGAAAACATAAATAGACAAGCAATAGACAAAGCTCTAAGAGAAGAGAGAGATCTTGCAACCTTTGTTATTATCAAAAAAATAATCACCATATCTCCTAGGAAACATAGCTATTGTATTATCCTCTGCTTCCCAATTATTAGAGAAAACGTATGTTGCCTGTTAAGATGAAACATTTGTTGAGCAAAAGATCTGTACTTTCCTCTTCACATTTCTGTCCTCTGCTCTTTAGTAGGCAGTTACGTTCTTCAGTACAATTAGGATTGTCTTCTATAGTTAAGGAAGGTCTTGTTTACTTTCTACTACCTTCAGTGCATCTTCCCTATTTCTAGTTACCTACATTTTGTATCAAAAGATTTTTCTTTGGAGAAAAGAGGAATGGAGAATTGGCCCAGAAAAGACTAGTAGATACAGATTTGTTGCAGAAAGGTTAAGAAGTTTCACTTTGCTATGACCCAAATCGCACAATTTTATCTCATCATTAACATTAAGTTCAAAGGTTGTGGACTAACCATTTTACACAGGTTAGAAAGTGTGAAAACAGATCATGAATATCCATATCTGGAAGTTTTATTGAGGTGTAGCTCAATAAAATGTATATGGAGGCTTTAAAAAGATAAACAGTTGCATGAAATATGAAGCTACTATTGTGAATGTATTGCATCATAAATATTGTATCTAATCATTTCCTATTTTGAAAAATTGAACCTAGAGGTAGTCCTTGAGCTATGACCACAAACTGAACCACACAACTATGTTTGAAACTTATCATGGTTGTAAAGTGGGTTATCACATGACCAGATTTTATTTTGCAACCTTTTTTTGAAGCAGCCATTAAGCAAACGTGGCTGTCATAAAGCAAATGCCATGGTCATTAAGTGAGCACAGCAGTCATTAGCAAGCATATTGTTTGCTACAGAGTGTTGCTCGAAACCAGAAGTAAATGCCACTAAGTGACCAGTTGTAAGTTGAGCACTACCTTTATAAAATGTTACTGTAGCATCATGTCTATATGTACATCACCCTAGGTATATTATTACTGTGCTGCATTACATAATTAAATCATGAATTTATGCCATGCTTTGAATAGCCTTACTAACATTTACAACATGAGTCTCTGGGTGATTATTAAGAGATGTTAATGATTCACAGTGGTATTTTAAATTGCTACAATTAATTCCCTAGAGAAAATTTGTCTTTTTATCTATAAAGGTAATTATGCTTCCAAGTAACTCATGATTAGGAAATGAAAGACTATCAAGGACATCTGAAATTTTAGTAATTGGAGATGGATGGCCTACGGTATATTATTTTTGCACAATTTTTAGTTGTCAGAAAAAAGGTCTCTTACACCATAAGGTATGGCAAACTACTTATATACTTTATTGTAATAGTGTTCTACTTGTATTCCACAGAAAATCTCTATTTTCATCTAGAATTCTTTGTTTGTGCGTTATGTTGCCCATTTATTTTATTTGTAAAGCATTTTCCTTCTGTTCCAAATAGCCCTTTTCTTTTTGCAGAGTATATAAGACTCCTAACAAAAGTTGTGTTACTTTCCAAAGATGGTAGATTATGACATCATAAAGCCTATGATTTTAAATAATTGTATTCAAAGTTGGTAGCCTGATTATAAACACATTTATGGATATTCTATTACTTTATATACAAGAGTGATTTATTATAGACATCTAGAAATAATAATTACATAAACCACTTTTTAACAAAATCTCCTCCCCAAATGTCATGTTACCGTACCACTATGCCCTGATTAGGTTACAAATGAGAACGCTCTGTAATGGCTCTTCTACCTTTTCTCAGCCTAAAGATGTAGCTCTTCTGCCTTCTTCAGAAGATGAGTTCCTACATACCAATAAAGAAGAATATTTTTAACTCAGGGTTGAAATGAAGGGTCCTTGATGCTCTAGAATAGGATAGAGCTGGAAGGGACCTTGGAGGTCTTCTAGTCCAGCCCCTGCTCGAGCAGGAGAACCTATACCATTTCAGACAAGTAACTTTCTAGTCTCTTCTTAAAAACCTCCAGTGATGGAACGGCCACGATTTCTGAAGGCAAGCTGTTCCACTGATTAATTGTCCTCCCTGTTAGGAAGTTTCTCCTTTTTCTTGAAGATGGAAACCACATCAGCCCTTTTCCAATCCTCAGGTACTTCCCCGGTACTCCAGGATTGTTGAAAGATATGGTGCAATGGTTCTGAGATAACAAACATTTCATTACCCAAATTAGGTGACATTATCTGTGCTTGTCTAATGTAAAATGACCTCAGTTCTCAGTTGAGACAGCTCCTTTATAGCTTACCCAGCAGGGTCCAATAAGACCAATCCATAGTTATTATTTCTGCTGGGAGAAGTAAACAGGCCAGCCCAATTGGCTCCATTCATTCTTTGTTTCTTTTTCCCTTGCAAGTCCTAAATTATAGTGGAACAAGTTACAAGGTGTTCTATAACCGGAATCACATTGCTTACAGCTAGTTCAATAAAATCCAAGAACCCAGAACGAAATTGCTAAGCATAGGAATGGGATATTAAAAAACAAAAAAGGCAGCAGGAAACATAGTCAACAAATCTAAATACTTGGCAAAAGAGCATTGAACTAAAGTATCAACTAACCTTACGGGAAAAGGAAGTTCCAGAAATGGGAAAACTTTCTTCAAATACATTTTGGTTTTTATTGTCAGGGGTATTTTATTGGAGGAATTTTGGAATATGATCCATGAACCACTTATGCAAATAGCATATAAATCTAGCTATACTTTAATTGTTTACAATAGCTTTGGGGATCTTTCTGGATGAAGAGCATGTTTTTAAATGTCTTGCACTAATATACAGTAATTAAGTACACTGAGTTAGAGATTATAATGCTTCTAATGGACTGGCCTATGTAATTGCCCCCTGAAACAGGTCATCTCAATGGGTTAGGGCAGAACTGGGCAACTGAAACACACCTAACACTTTTTGAGTTGATTGTGTCTACTTCCTGTGTTGGAATTCACCTCAAATGGTGGCTCACCTTTGCTTTGGTCAATTTGTTCTCCAGTGTATGTTGTATTGTATTGCATAGCTTATATAACACCTACTTCCTTCCTCATCTCCATTCAAAAGTCCTGAAATGGGAACACATTAAAAATAAAATCCTTATGGAGTAAAAAAAATAATCAAGAAATGTACATACTTTAAAGCACAAGAACACCACCAAAGGACAGAAATAGCAATAGACTTTCTCAAATATTTAAATGGATTGCAGAAAAAGTCTACATTAACAGGCTTCCTAAGAAGTGTATTAATGCATTTTATCAATATTATCCACTCTTGTGAGATGGGATTTATGCTCCAATGGAGCATTTTCTGAAAGGAATGAGATTTAATATAACACACTCTCATAAAGCATTATGTTAAAAAGAATAAATAAAGGAGTGCTAATTTATTTTGTTATTTAAAAATTAAAGGTATCTATAGAAATGAGTCTGATTCATTTCCTTTTCTTTAAAAAACCATATCGTATATGGATTCAAAATATGACTATTGTATTTCTAAATAATATGTTTGAAAAGGGAAAGATTAAATAATGTAAAAAGAACTGATAAAGTTTGTGCCATTTTGCATTTCTATCATAATCTTAATAAAGCAAATGAAATAATTTGTTCCATTTTGTCATTCTTATTATAATATTAGTCACTGGAATGAGGTGTCAAGATGCATTCCATATTTTATGAATTAAAATACATTGTCATAGAGTCTTGATCTTTTAAATATCCTGCTTTTTTTCCTTTCAGTGTTTGGAGTTTTTCTCTTTTGGTTGAAAATGCATTGCATTATTAAGCACAAAATAATCTGTTGAGGATTTCTTATTGCATAATTCAAATGCAGAAAAAGCAATTAGTATAATCAATCAATTTTTATTCTGCCCCATTATTTAAGGTAAAATTATACAAGTGCCAAACTTTGTGATAATGACGGTAATGGTTATTTTTTTACTAGAAAGGTCATTCAAATTTTGTTTTAGTTTGGGTTGGTGGTTTTTTTGTTGTATATAATTTAAAATCAGGATCTTTTCTATTTAATATTTATGTGTGCACAAACTTAGAAGATGTGCAATCAGATTTATTTGTAGGATATTTCTGATGAACCTCAAACTTAAGATGGCAAAGAACAGAGTACTTAAAGACACACTGAAATATCAATTAACCTATATGGGAATAACATGCTCAGGTTAGTGCAATAAGTGGTGATATTGCTGATTGTACATTATGGTTAGAAATAATGTTTAGATTCAGGATTCTATTTTTAGATAAACTCACTGAAGTTATCATGTAATTGTACATACTGAGCCCTTGGTCCTCTTTAATTATAAAAGAGCACGAAGGAATACAACATTAAACTGCAGATAGCGAGCAGAGTGAAAATCTGGATTTGTCAGGCATGCTATACTACATATTCTGGAGCCTAGCTCTTTTTGTCCTTGCTAGTCCTACAGGGCAATATTTTTTTCTCTTCTGCACTGCAAGCTTTAGCAGCTATATTTTCAAAAGAAATTCTGAGTTAGGAAACTTACTTTTTACATCCAGATTCCACCTGATCATTTTATTCCATTCCCTGCAAGCTTGACCTGAAAAAAATATTTCCTTTGATAAACTGACTGAGTTCCAACTTTATGTTAAATCATTATTTTCTTAAGCAGGGTTAAAGGATCCAGATTCAATTTGACATACAATACACTAAGCTATAAATCATAATTTACAAACCACAATGCTTGAATTTATACAAGCTACAGCAAAGCAAAGAAACCACATTATGCTGTAGCACCATGTGTGACCAGGCCAATGATAGGAATTCTTAAATTTAATCAACATTAAATATTCCATAATTATTCTAAATCATAAATAGGTTGCCAGCTAATAGGATTCACTATGAATAATACTAGAATTAAAGTTAGAATATTTTTACCAAATTGATGGAATATTGAATGATTTTATCTTCATTATAATTTGTGAGGTTTTAATGAAGTATTATATGAATATAATTTCACTGAATATATTAATTGCTCTAATTTAATAATCTAAAGTGCTAACATTGATCATATATGCAGGGGAAGCTGTAAATTTAGCTACTGCTGTTCATAACATTTAACAAGTTTGCAAAAAGCTTATAGGTGCATGAAACGTATTACAAACATACAAAATGTATACCTTTGTATGGCCTGTGACAAATTTACTCATGATTTATCATGATTATCGCAGTTATATAAATATGTTTTTTAAACTGTCCATTAGGAAATTACTAAGACTTTTGTTCATAACTTCTGCTAACATTTATGGCAAAGTAAAATATGTTGTTGCATATATTTTACCTGCACATTGTAGGAAATTAGATTACCAGTTTTATAGGTTGCAATGAGCTGATTTTTTCTTCATGAGTTCATGCAAATTATCAATTTTCTAGTGCTGGGCAATCAGTATCCTGGGGATTTTTGAAATGTATCATCATACATGGCCAAATGTTGTCCATACCAGCATTGGCAGGCAATTGGAGAGGATGGTGAAAAAAATCCATAGGCAATTCATGCATGCTTGATTGTAGGAGTTTCAAATTCATTTTGAGGATGAATAATTACAATGTCAGGCCTTTACAGGATTTACTGATTTATGCTATAATTGAAGTGAAGGTGTGAGAGTTAATTTTCACAAAGAGAAAAACAATCTGTTATCTGACTTTTTCCAAAACAAGAGATAGTTGGAAATTAGGTTTCCTGCCTCTACTCAGTCCATTGTTGTGATATTATGTAAGAATGACCTTGGGAGACAGGATCCAGAGACACTGTCTTGGGAATGGTCAGATAAGAGACAGCATAGTCCGCAGTTGGATAGACACTGGAGTAAGAGACTCAGAAGAGATCTTCCCTAATTTCTCAAGGTGTGGGGGGGGGGGAAGGGAGAAGAACTGCACTTTCAGACTTGAAATATTCTGTTAATGTAAACTTATAATAAGGTAGAAGAGCTCCACAGCCTCCATGAACACATATAAATAATGGAAGAAACACTTCTTTTCTGAGCTTCCTATAAGGTAAGGAAGAATGAAGGAATAAGTGATTCCCAGATTCCTCTAAGAATGAGGGAAGGGGTGATCTGTGAGACTTACTTTTTGTACAGAGGAAAATAATTTGATACCAAATCTGCCCATTACCAATGTGAAACAAGGGAAAGTTGGCCTGTCTAGATCATTGCATAGCTTGGCCAAGAGAAAGAGATGAAGAAAATATGAGCTTTGATTTTACTATAAATAGGACAGGGTTTTGATACACATTTTCCATACGTAGGGGTTGTTTTTATAATGTCTTTGTTGCTTTTCTATAATCTTTACTTATCAGAAATTGTTGGACTGTAGCATACCTATTTAATTGGCTCGAGCCTGGTCTTGCCAAGGAGAAACCCGAGAAGAGCTTGCTGTTATCCTTCATGATATTGTACATACAAAGCAATAGGTTTTCACAAATGAGGAGATGTGAAGAAGTAGATATAACAGAGGTGAATTAAAAGATGTTGGAAAAGCCTGTTCTCAAAAAACATACTTTTCGTGGGTTTTAGTCTCTGGATTCATAAAGAAAGGGGTCGTGGCTCTGTAGTATTCAGATACATACAGAATTCCAAGTAAATGTAAATAACCCTAACTTTGCTAATTCATTTTTAACTACTTAAAAGTTCAGAGTAGTTAACTTTTAGAGAATATGCAGAGAGACATAGTGAATTTTTGGTGATCAGTCTATTAACAATATACTAGCTAGCCAACAACATATAGAAGGGTCCATTTTCCTAATGGTTATAAATGTTTATCTCAAAAGAACTAGCCCTAGATATAACATTGCAAAAGAACTTAACAAACAAATATTCATTGAGGAGTTAAGAACAAGATCTCACCCAGCTTTTGAACACTTTTTCAAATTATCATGTGATCTACACTGTATAGAATAGAATAGAATAGAATAGAATAGAATAGAATAGAATAGAATAGAATAGAGCTGGAAGGGACCTTGGAGGTCTTCTAGTCCAGCCCCCACTCAAGCAGGAGAACCTATACCATCTCAGACAAGTGACTGTCCAGTTTCTTCTTAAAAAGCTCCAGTGATGGA
This sequence comes from Protobothrops mucrosquamatus, assembly GCF_001527695.2. Lineage (NCBI taxonomy): Eukaryota > Metazoa > Chordata > Lepidosauria > Squamata > Viperidae > Protobothrops > Protobothrops mucrosquamatus. The sequence goes on from NW_015387844.1 coordinate 159,149, forward strand.
GCACCCATGATTTCTGAAGGCAAGCTGTTCCACTAGTTAATTGTCCTCACTGTTAGGAAGTTTCTCCTTAATTCCAGGTTGCTTCTCTCTTTGATCAGTTTCCAACCATTGTTTCTTGTCCTGCCCTCTGATGCTTTGGAGAATAATTTGACCCCCTCTTCTTTGTGGCAGATTCTCAAACAGTGGAATACTGCTATCATGTCACCCCTATTTCTTATTTTCTTTAAAGTAGCCAAACCCAAGTCCTGTAGCCGTTCTTCATCCTAGTCTCCTGGCCTTTGATCATCTTAGTTGCTCTTCTCTGAACTTTTTCCAAGGTCTCAACATCTTTTTTGTAGTATGGTGACCAAAATTGGTTGCAGTATTCCAAGTGTGGTCTCACTAGGGTTTTATAAAGTGGTACTAATACTTTGCGTGATCTTGATTCTATGCCTTTGTTTATACATTATTAAAATTAAAGTTAAACACTATTAAAGTTAAAAACTATTAGAATATAGGGATCATCCCAGAATGGTTTTCACATTTCACCCAACAAAATCTGGCTTTCACTTGATGGGATTGTGCCTTCTGGATTTGAATCATCAGGCAAAGCTACATAACACTATTAGGGGTGCTTAACTTTAAATCTCTGCATTGAAAAGGGCATTTGCCTTCATAGACTATGTTGGACCTTCTCACCATATGATCTTATGATCTAAAAGTGGGGACAATGGCTTCCCACTTAATCCTCTTCCCTCCCTCCCTCGAATTGGGATCCAGAACAGAGAATATGACATTCAGCCTTTTTCATTTTCCATATGACTGGTGGAATCAGTCAACAGGGGAAAGTGCCTGGAGCTAGTAGAAATGGTACCACTTGTCCCATCCATGGAATTACAACTGTGTAAAATGGGATGTCCAAACATTCTACTTTAGTCAATTTTGTTCTCTTTTCTGTTTTTCTAGGAAATGTTTAATGGCTCAGCATCATACCCAAGGACACTTGGCAAGATCCCTGACAGAAATATGTTCTGGCGAAATCTGTTCTGACATTGCCTTCATCTGATCCCAGACAAGAGTTTTCTTTATATCATCCTCAGATATACTAGTGTTAATATGGTTTTTTCCACTTATTCCAACACTGCAAGGCAGCCTTAATTTATAAGCAATCTATTAAAGTTTTTCACCTTATGTCTGACAGCAACTGGGAACAGAGACATTAGAGTAGGACAGGAATTGACAATGAGAACAGCAAATTGTATGCCAGTATAGTTTCCTGATACCTAAAAGGTAGGTGAAAAACAATGGGATAGTCCCTAATACAGATTTGGCTAAGACTCTGTTTCTCTGTGAGCCATGCATGTTCCCAAATTTTACTAATACTGAACATATTGGGCTGGGAAGGAAGAGAGGTAACATTTAGGTAGAGACAGTAGATCAATGGGCATCTGGTTTGGGCTTGGTAGAAAATTATGCCTTCATCTTATTGATTAAATATAAGTTCATATAAAGTACTAGCTTCTAATAGCAAAGTCACCTTGTATGAATCAACTGTGAGCATATGTAAGGGAAATCACTCAAAAACATAAATCAGTAATTCTATCTATCTTTCTCTGTAAGGGGAATGCAACTTGAAATCACTGAGGATGTCTTAACAGATCATGTAGGATTTGCTTGATTCCTTGTGGAGTTATAAAATGTGAATGACTACAGCATTTAGCCCTTTCTGGCTTGTGTACTGATTCTTTTCTCTTGATACTTTCTTTGCTGTACACCTTAGCCCTCCTGATAGCTGTTATTCTGAAGTTTAAGATGTGTGTAACTCTCTGCTAAGAGGATTCACTGTCATTGTGTGTTAAATACTTTATCCAAGCATTCTGTATGCAGTAAGAGATATCTGTGCTATTGGTCCCAAGTAATAGCCCTTTAAAAGTAATTTCCTCTAGATGACTCCAAATGAGATGGCAGTCTAAGCTAATCTTTAAATCACATCAACACAGACTTAGTTCCTCACTACATCACACTTAATCAGTGGGGAAATGCACAGGAGGGACACAGATAGACAAGTAAATGATCAAATGCTTGGATTTCATTAAGCAAAGAAATTGCATGAAGATGTATTTACAGGTTAACATTTTCAAGGACAATAAAAAAACAATTTGCCAACTTACTTTTTAAAAGCGGTGGATCTAGGAAGTGTGCAGCTACTGTTGGGCTAGATCTCATTGTTTTTATTAGTTAGCATGACATCTAAAAACATCTTGAAAATTAAAGGGAAAAGATTTATACATTTATCATAACTTGCATGATCTGCTGAAATGTCTGAAAAAGAAAATATTAAAAAAAAGCAATTTCTTACCAAAGGTTTAAATCATTTACTTTTTAAAAGTGATTTATTTTTATTGATTATGTGCCATCAAGACAGCATTATTTTTAGCAACCATCCAGATATCTTCTCCAAGATGGTTTGTCCACAGACTGATCTTAGGTGTTCTAACAGTATACCCATCATCACTATAATCAAGTCTATCCTATAGAAAAACTGCAGAAAGAACAATTGCAACCTGCCTGCCTTCCATATTAGAACTGAATCTTGTGTTGATCAGAAGGAGGGTTGAGAAGATATCTGCAAACCCCTCATATCCTGTTTCAACTCCTCCCCTCAGGACAGCACTATAGGGTATTGCATGCCAAAACAACTCGACACAGGGACACTTTTTCCCTTGTGCATCACTCTGTTAATTCTCACAGTGCTGTCTAATGTCTATGTGTATTCACCCATGCAGTACGGCTATAGTATTATTATTATCCTTATCATCTTCTTTATTCCTATATGTATTCACCCTTCTTATTGGTATGATGATGATGATCATTCTGTTGCTTTGCGTGTATACTGAGAGTTTCTGCACCAGAGACTAATCCCTTGTGTGTCTAATCACACTTGGCCAAATAGAGTATTCAATCACTTCAGTCATTCACCCCTACAGCTGGTCATCCTTTTCTTCTCTTTCCACCCTTAAAAATCATTCTTATCATCAGATAAAAATTATGTCCACAGCTGTTCATAGCAATTAAAAATAGGTCCTGTCCTTAGACTTAAAATTTTAAAAAGGTGGCAGAAGAGACAGGACAAGAAAGAAAGAAGTCATGAAAAATTATGAATTAGTTTGACTAAGCCAGTTGCTTCCACATAGAGGAATGCAGTTGATCTACCATGTTGTTCCTCTAGCCAATGAGCAGATACCAGCATATGCTAGACTATAGCACTAAGCCCACTTTGATGTTGGGTGATGGCAGCAAGAGTTTGAGTAGCAGAGAGCTACATGTCATGGCCTGATGCCTCCATCCAGTACATATATTGTAGCTTTTTAGAATTGGAATGAGAAGATCAGAGTGCAACTTGTTTTTGTTCCTGCTACCACTATTGCTGTTTTTAATTGGATCAGCCTGTGATCAATGGTTTTATATAAGATATAGATACAGATATATACTTGCACATTCTCTTTATTATTTAATGTTATGCTAGACATTGAAACAGCAGAATAATTTTGAAATTTTCCCCATCCCCCATGCTCCCTCATTCTAAAATCTTTCGGTATCTAAAGACTAATTCCTATTTATTTTACATTACGTCTGTGCTTCTTTGATTTTATATTGTAAGCTGTCATGAGCTTCAAGGAGAGTGTAAGTCTAATGTGCAGTAAATAAATATTTCATTACAATTTTACATCAAAGTATTTTCTTTCTGATGAATGCAAAGAACAGCATGCCTGTTATGATTATTCACATAACTGATTTTGAAGCTCCTTTATTAAAAAAAGATGATGTGGAATTCATTGGAAGTCTCATATTCATATTAATAAAGGTTTTTTCCATCTGTAAAAAATCTATTGAATGTTATTTGATCCCTGGTATTTTACATCATAATCACATTTCAGAAATTAACCAATGTGACTTGACTTTTTAAATGAGGAGGAGTAATGACCAGATTTATATGTATTTGGGCAATTAATAATATTGGCTGTATTTCTAAACTTATATTCATGAAAAGCTCTTTTCAAGTCAGGACCAGGAAAAGCAATCAGAAATAACATTGGCTATATATACATAAATATATATGAATAACATGAGCATGTAATGTATATGTATATTATCTCTTCTCACTTCAATGGATGGTATATGCCTTCCTTAAACTTGTTTGAGGGTTTGAGAGTTCTGCACAGTATCCTACCTGTTTCTAGCACTGCACTCTTCTGAACAGAGAGTTCTGATGTCATTCTCAGAACCCATTGGAGCCACTCTCCCAGCTTAGGAGTGAGTGGTCCTCCCATTACTGCAATCATTTTGGCTTTTACTTTCTACATTTTCTCTAGTTTCTCCTTCAGGCTGTGATTTTTCTCCAGCTTCTTGTACTGTTTCTTTCTGATGTCGCTCTCCCTGCAGAGTCTGCAACTTGAGTCCTGCCTAGGGTGGTAGACCCCTGTTTCTATGAATCTGGTGCTTAGTGCCTGTTCTTGTGCTGCTGTCAGTAATTCAGTGCTGTCTTTTAGTCCAGGGGTCCCCAACTCCAACCCCCAGTCCGTGGACCAGTACCGATCTGTGGCATGCCAGTAACTGGTCCACACAAACAAGCAAAGCACCATTTGTGGGATGCAGGCAGCACACAAAACCATGCACTCTCCGGTCCATGGAAAAACCTTTCACCACGGAACCGGTCTCTGGTGCCCAAAAGGTTGGGGATCTCTGTTTTAGTCTAGTACTTTCCAATCACTGATAGGATTTCCCAGTGTCAGCTTTTTGTCAATGGCATTCCCATGCAGATTCTTGTTTTGCTATGGTACTTCGTTGATTTTCCTCCCAAGTATATTTGATACCAAGCATGAATACCAGGTCATGTTTTTCCTCTTGTAAGTTCAGCAGTGTTTGGTAATCATTTCTATAACCAGTGCATATTGTTACTGAGATTTAAGTGAGAAGTATCATCTTTATTCCAAAAGAATAATTTTCAAAAAGAGGAAGACATGACTGTCTCATAGTTAACTAGCTTAAGGATACAAAAGAATACCGTGACTCTTTACTTTCACATTTTTCCTCTACACTCCTCGGTAAGTTTCTTAAGGATAAGTCTCCTGTAAGCCAAGCTTGATTCCTAGTGTCTTCATGATTTTTTTTTCTTCTATTCAACTATGCCCGATTGTTGGAGACTGCCCAGATAAGTCCCTGAAGTTTTCTTGGCAAGTTTTCCCCCCCAGTGATTTCCCATTGCTTTCTTCCTAGGGCTGAGAGAAAGTGATTGGCTCAGGACATCCAGCTGACTTTGTGTCCAAGGTGGACTAGAACTCACAGTCTCACAATTTCTAGCTTGATGTCTTAACCACGACAACAAACTGGCACTCCCCTAAATGATTATATCTATTCAATTTTGTTAGCAAAAATATAAAAGTGGTTTGCTGCTACCTTCCCCCAGGATGCTTTATGTCTTCCCAGTCTGGCCTATAGCCCTACTATTTAGCATATATTAATGTATGCATTATGTTACCAGGCCTATAGGCTGCTCCAATCAGAACTAATTCATAATAATATTTACTAGTGATTTATCATACAAGTACTAGCTAGATTCAGCATGTTTAGCTTCAAAATTCAGGCCATGGCTTTCATCTTCTGCTTTTCAAAAATGAATATGGAAGAGTGGAAGAGTAGTAAAATATGTATTTACACTATATAATGTCATAATTCATTCTGAAAAACAAGTAATTATATAATATGAATCCAGGTATGCCAAATCAAAAATTTAAAAACACTAACAGTGAATGCAGTTGGACTTACTAATAGAATTTAGGGTTGTAGCCTTGGCATGTAGTAAAGAAAAATAAACCTATATTCTGTATCTAGATACATTCGGAATCACTGTTATGATTCCTATACATGTGATCATTGATCTTGCAATACAATAGCAGGATGCAGGGACTTTTATCTTCTTGCGTTCTTTTTCCATTTTCCTTCTCACCCTTTTATTTTGATTTGATTTTACAAAACTGGGCAATTGTTCAAAAGTCCTTGTGCTTCATAAAGAATTATAGTTGTATTCCTTCATTAATTTTATGAGTTTGAAGGGCAAGATTATTACTGCTTGCAAACAGATATTAAGATTGCTGGTCTCTGATATTTGGCTCAAGAATTTTTTAAAAAAGGCATTATACTGAAGCAGTCTATAGGAGAGAATCTTGAAATATCTTAGAGCAACAGTAGAATGTAATAATAACAAAACAGAATGTCTAATTACCAAGGCCCAGGGCTTTTTTTCTCGTAGAACGCCCAGAACGGAGTTCCAGCACCTTTTTTGGATGGAACCTTGTAGGGTAGGCAAGGCGGGTTGTATGATGTGTGTGAGTTCCGGCACTTTTTTTTTTTTTTTTTTTAGAAAAAAAGCACTGCCAAGGCCCATTTCCTTTAAACTCCATCAGTCAAACATATCAGAGAACATGGATTATATTCAAAAGAATGCACTAGAAAACCTAGGAAGAAAGGAAGAAAAGAAGTTATACAAACCAACTGAGATTGATTTTTTTCCAAGTCACAAGGGATAGAAATGCCACTCTTCTTTGAAGATAATTGTAAGGTCCACAGCTAACAAGATGGTTGGCTAGAAGCTAAGATTTCCTCTGAGAACTGGCAAGAGTTTTACAACAGGCTATACAATTCCTTCTCCATTAGTTTTTGCGTCTTCTCACCCTTTAAGTAGTGTTTTCTCCATCCCAGCTGCAACATTTATCAATTAAAAATGAAAAAATAAAGCCCTCAGTAATCATTTAATACTTCCTACACTATTGCAAAATAATGCCATTGGTGGGCTTTCCCACTTGCTTCCCTGTTCTCTATGCATTCAATATATAATTAACAACACATTCCAAATGCCTTAAAGATTGGACTTTTTTATTATTGTGGAAAAAACTGAAAGTAGTGAGGACATTTAAAAATAAAAATAAAATATATTTTAGTATTATCATGTATCATTGATTAGTTATTTTATAATCATTATTTTATAATCAATTGCCTGAGTAGATGCTTTATGTATATTGGAAAATTACAAGTCTCAAATGAGGGGAGAGGGACCCTGGAGTTACTAAGGGGTCTGGTATGAGTCATCATCTAGGAATATGTGGACACATCTTATTTCCAAAATGGATAAGCATGTACATATATGGTCTGAATAAACAGAATAGTAGGGGAGGGATCGTATTAGTATAATGTAAGCAAACAGGGGCAGAGATAATGTATTCTGTTTAGGCGCTTCTGATAGATCAGTGGTTCTCAACCTTTTTAATGCCGCGACCCCAACCGGTCGTAAGTCGAGGACTAAACCGGTCATACGTTGAGGGCTAAACCAGTCGTAAGTCGAGGACTACCCAACCGGTCGTAAGTCGAGGACTTTCCCTGCCCGGGAGCGCCGCACATGCGTGGTTCCGCCCCCTGCACCGGCGGAGGCGTAGCTGGCAAGCGGCAGAGACGGAGCAGGCTGACCACCAGCTGGCCCAGCCCAAGGGAGGTAAGGCACCCGCCGGAAAAGGGGAAAAAATGGCAGACAAAAAAAATGGTGGACAAAAAAAATGGCGGGCAGCCTTGCCTGACGACCCCCGTGAAATGGTCGATCGACCCCAAATGGGGTCCGGACCCACAGGTTGAGAACCACTGTGATAGATTGTAACCTCCAAAGCCTAAGCCAATGGGGCCATCAGGGAGGGAATGGGGCATCGTATAATAATATGTGATTTTGGAATTTGGGGTGTGGTTCAGTGTTAGACTATATTGCATTGTCTGCCTTCCTGAATCCACCACGCTTTGCAAACCGTTACTTTTTAGACTTTGTTGTGAAGTCTAATAAACTTCTTTTCTATTTGCAACTTCAAATAGAGTGGATTTCAATTTGTGACTATTTTGTGTCTAACATTATTGCCCCACTATTTAAGAAAGGCAACAGCATTACCACCTGAGTTTCTTAAGTGTTCCCAGCAAACTGTAGGCATGCTTTGTTTTCTATATTTCAGATTTTTTCTACTTGCTGCCATTGTAGGGTGGAATAACTAAGCTCGACTGACTAGTTCAGAGAAGTGATGACCTTTGAGATAAGCAAGGGAAGCAAAGCACCCCAAATATCCTGGAAACACTGTGAAAATTATAGATGCCTGACTGGAAGACTTGAGGCATGGAAAGAACGGAAAGGGGGAAAAGAGCCTACTGCTTCCTGCCTTCCCCCATACTAGTTCTCTCAATGACTTCCTCAGCATCCAGCATGGGAGAATCCATGCAAACTGGAGCAGCCAGTATATCCCTGTCATCAGGAGAGAAACAGGAAGAGATCAAGGGCTGTGCTTTTAATGTGGGGCCCCTGGACATATAGCTAGATCATGCCCAATAAAAGCATGAGTGATGGTCACAACAATAAGATGTAAACTGATGGAGCACAAAGCCAACAAATGCCCAGCTTGGTCTCAAACAGCATATCAGGGAACCTTTACCAGCCCCTCTCTCCCCAGAGCTCTAAAAGGCAGCCATTCACCATTTGAGGATACCTCAGGCAGCTGACAAAAGACAAGCATACTTAATTGCTCTTGTTATTGTTACTTTAGATTCCAGGCAGAAAGTGGAGCTTTCTGCTCTCATAGACTCTGGGGCAACTACTATTCTCTCCCTTTGTTTTCCCTTCCCCCAGCAAAGTGGCAAGCAGTTCCTTGGGTCAACAGAGGAGCAGGAGCAGGAACAGCAGGGGACTTCACTGAGGCTCCGCTGAGGGTCATGAAGAGAGGCGAAACTTCCCTAATGCATATTACATGTGGAAAGAAGGATGACCCAACAGATTTGTCTAATATTTTCCTAAATATGAATGGCAAGAAGACTCTTCTACTACTTTTCACTAGATGCCTTTCAGATATTCAATTGAATGCAATCCTATCTATTGTGACTGGTAGCATTTAGCTTGGCTCAGACTTTCTTATTACCTGCTACCTGACTCTTTCATTTGAGATATCGGAGACTCAAACAGAGGCATTTGGTAGGCAAAGCATGTACTTCCCCACTGAGCTATCAATGGAGATTCCACAGACTGCACTTTGGCTTCTATAAAGAGACAATTGTCCTCCCTGGTGTGTCTCTTGGCAGCATCAGGCTCTCATTTATTAATGAAGAGTCAGATGGATTTTTCATGGGGATGGGGAAGAAGCCCAGCAGGTGTGTTCATATCTTACTGACCCAGTGATAAAAGTTATAAAAAGGATTTCTGCCATGCATTAAAATATTTGGCACTCATGTCGTAGAACAGTTTCATTCATAGCAAAAGCACAAACCTTGATAGGAAAAAGGAGCAACCAGCGAAATAACATCCTACCAGGTTAATGCACAGAAATTGCCAGTTAAACAAAGTATTTCAAGAATAATGAGAAATTCAACATGTGCTCTATCTACAGAGACTATAGTACCTTATAACAGTATTAAATGTATAATATATAAATGTCCAACACAATTTAACATGTAATTATTGCCTTTATCACCATGTTCTAGTATGTTTATCCCAGGATATCTCTAATATGCAGATTTTCCTGTTCTAGTCAAAGTAAAACTAATAGTCCAATATATATGGAAAGTAAAAGATTGACAAAGATTCCCATTTCCCCCCCTTTCCTACCTTACCTTACCTTACCCTATCTTCCACTACCCTTTCCTCACCTTTCCCTTCCCCTTTTCTTTCTTCATCATTTCAAGGACCAACACTTTAATAATAAAATTCAGAATTGCCCGAATACTAAGATACCATGAAACAGTTTCCCATTTCACACCCTGCAACTGCTGAAATCTATTTTGAATTAGGAATTGTTTGGGAGTTTTAATTGATTCTGTTAACCCTTTTTGCCTTAAATAATTATAAGACTGTTTATGGCAGAGAAATAATGTAATATTATATAATAGTGGGAGTATATAATAGTGGGAGATATATAATAGTGGGTATATAATAGTATATAATAGTGGGAGGTATGCTAGAAAAAATATGCCCTTATAATATATCTCTATAAAAAATAACTAAATAGAATAGTCCTGTTTTCATCTTTGTAATATTGGAAGACAACAAGCAATGGTGAATTTATATGATTTGCACTCTGCTGTGATTCTACTTGCAGTCTAAAAGAAATGTTGTATAAAGAGTGAGAAAAATTGGGCAAAAAGGTTATCAGGGTGGAATGATAACCACAGCACACCAATGTAATGTAATGGTTAAAGTGTTGGACAAGTAATGGGAAGATCTAGGTTCTATTCTACCTTCAGCCATGGATGACTTTGGAGCTGTCATTCTCTCTCAGCCCAATCTACCTCTCAAGATTGTTGTGGGGAAATATAAGACTTTGTACAGCACTTAGCTTTAAATGCATATAAAAAATTAGTAATAGAATGCTAATTTGATAGTCTCTTGTTCAGCTTTACTATTGTGAAAGAAAAGCTAAAGTAATATTTTAAATAAACAAATTTAGTAGGAAAATAAATCTAAAGTTAGTGTTTGTTCCTTTAAATTCCATATCTAATACAAAACTGATTAATAAATTAATTTTTTATTTTAAAACATCAAAGCTAATAAAACAGTTCAAAATGCTTAAATTAAAAAGGAATATGTATTGCTTTTCCCTTTTTAATTTAAGCATTTTGAATTGTTTTACTAGCTTTGATGGTTTAAAATAAAATGACCGTTGTGTGACTATAGGACACTATGACAATCATAAACTCTTTCCAATTGCGGAATACCTTAATCTCTATTACATGACAGCACAGATGCTGCAACAGTCATAAGTGTGAGGACTGGTAATAAAGTTACTTTTTCAGTGCCATCATAACTTCTAACAGTCACTAAACATAGCAGCTGTTAAGAGAGATCTACCAATAACTTTATAGTGGGATAGACTAATCTTTTTCAACCTGTTATGCTTCAAACATATTGGGGCTACAATTACAGGGAACTCCAATACACATTGATATATATGCTTGGCAGTAGGCATTTGGGATTTCTACTAAGGATCTTTTTGAAATCAACTTGGGATACCAAAATTTAAACCTGATACCTTTTGAATGTTCTGCAACTGAGTAATAATCTTTCTTCACTTATCTTACAACCTATTATCCTGCCCGATGCTATCATGATAAATAGATAAATTGAGAAAAGAAAAAAGGTAGTAAGCTGAATTTAGAGGCAGGTGTATTTGTTCTATATACAGGTGGTCAATTGCCAAAGAATAGCAGATGGTCATTCTAAATTAAACAATTTATATGTTAAATGACTTTTGAGTCTCAGCTGGGAGATACCATAAAATGTTTGCTCTTTCTGCTAAAGATTAAATCTTTTTTTAAATTTAAATTTGTATTTACTTTTAAAAGTTTAGTAGATTCAATATAGAAACTGCAAAGAATGCATTATAGGCAGAAATTAATCTGAAAATAAAATCAGTTCTCAGAACCATTTTGTTGGAATATACAGAGTTGGACTGGATAGGAATGATGGGTAGACTGATTAAGAAGGATATAGTCACTCATAAATTTTGTTCTGAGATCACTCTATTGCAGATTTTTTAAAATACTTTTTTTTCTTTTAAAATTGTTATTCCTGATGTCTTTTTGCTTGGTCACAAATATTGGTAGCTTCTTCATTCTTCATAAAGCTTCAGTAAATGAACTAGCTGAAAATAAGGAATCAGTGCAATCAATCATGGTTAAATGGCCATTTTAGGGAGTATACCATAGTGTTAAGAATGCCAAAGGGTGACTACTTCTCCTCAGATATTGCATCTGCAGGTTCACTTACAGTAGTCTTTTAAAGGTTACCTAAGCCTTATGGATAATGATAATAAAAATAATCTCTCTTCAGGCCACTGTGACATGCCTGCAAATTTCCTCGAGATAAAACTGTTCACATTCATTCTGCATTAAATGTCTTTTGCACAAAACCTTGCAAGGTAATTTGGACAATGTCGTGTGAACTAGCTGGTATTCTTCTGGGCTTGTAGACTGAGGTATGAATATGGTTTTGTGACATCAGTTCTACAATTTGTGAGCTAGACCTCACAATGTTCTCATTTGTTTAGGAAGCTAGACATGTTGTGTGCAGAGATTCAGGAGATTTTCAATCTCTGTAAGTGGGAAGTCAATATCATCTGCCCTGAAGAAGGCAGGAGTATGTACTTCTTGAAGACACCATCTCTTGATCTAAACGTTAGATGATTTCCACACAAACTTTCCCCTTTGGCTAAGATTTTGGAGAACCTATTTGCATGATCTCAGAAAAAATTGATTATCTGGATCTATTTTGTGCTCGATTATTCACTGGGCATGGGAGGAAAACAATGTTACTTGCTACTGGATTTGCTGCAATGTGTCTTTCCTGATCCTATTAAACACCTTGGCAATATTTCATATAATTGATTAGGTATTCATTTTGCAGGCTATCTGCAGAGGTTGAGTTTTGGAAATGACATTTTATGGTAATTCACCTTCCTCAACAAGTGGTTTCCATTATTGAAAGGAGTGGTCAAGTCCTTGGGGACTCTACATGTAGCTTTCCAGGACTTGGTCCTTTTCCATATGCTGTTGGATAACAATTGGGAATGTCATCAATCTGGTAATGATATTCTTGTTGTGCATTACCATTCCAAACTGGCCAGAGATGCTATGGAGATCCTGACCTGGTATTTGGAATCAATGAAGAACTTAGGGGGACAAAATAAACTCACATTAAATCCTAGCAAGACTAAGTTCCTTCTGATATAGTGGATTACTTTGTAGCTTCTGATTTTCTGTAGCAATATTACTGGGTTTAGTAGATTTAACAACGGCAAATAGGGTTTCTGATTACCCAGGTATTATTAAGATGCTGAATACAAAGTGGCTTAGTATTAACAGGAGTAGTATAAGATTCCTCCTAAGCTACAAGGGACTGTGCCTGTTTCTCAGACCCAGATCTACTTTGAGTACGGTATGTTTTCCAAATATGTAATATCACCATCTTCTCAGTTTTTATTAACTGATGTCAAGGCCCCTATATCGATGGACGATTTAAAAAGCTGATCTATTATGTTAAACTTTATAGTGCATGGTGCTAATGTTAGTGTTAAAACAAAAATGTTTCAAACTCTCTTTAATTTCCACGGTACAGTGTGCATTGAACTACAACAACAAGGTTTAGTATTCAATAAAAATAAATGTTATAGTGCCGTAAGATTTTGAGGATTAGTTCTCATGAAGTAGACTTAAGTTCTTCAGGTTTTATGCTGGCTTTCTCTAAACTAGTGTCCTTCCAATATGTCAATTATTTCAGTTATATTTCAATTCCCATTAAGATGCTTAAAGGCATTTACTGTAACTAGATCATTTCGTATTATCCTTTGTCATAGAAAGTGGATCAGTTACTCAGCTCAACATATCTTGCAGGGGTGTTGTTATGAACAAATATTGCAGAAAAGCATCTATAAATGACAGGTACAATATAAATTATGAATGAATGCCTTTTCTTGCAGTCAACATGGACATTTATATGTTGTTATGGAATTTATGGAACTGAAGTCCATCGCTTCTGGAAGGCACCAGGTAGAGGAAGGCTAGTTGATATAGATGTATGTGTGTAGATGGTGACAAGGTGGATGCCTGGCATGGGTTGGGGCTCACCTGTTTTGAGAGTTATGGTATGTTGTAGAGACTGTGTGGAGATCCTTGCTGGAGCATGGAAAGAGCAGCAATAAATCTTTGAATGACTTGGACAGTTGGGGGAGATAGCTTGGACTTCTGGCAGTGGCAACAATGGGACAATAACTGAAATGGAAGTGGATTGTGTGGCTGCCAGTTAACAACATAGCTTTATTGAGGCCTCCAGGGATGGTGAAGGAGGGGCACCTGGCAAGAGTGTCTTTCCTGAACAGAATTGAAAGCAAAATATTGGTAGAGGAGAAAGCCTGGCGGCTCCACAAATCAGCTGGCTTTTGTTCAGGTGACAAACAATGGTAAGAGCAGTAACATGATAGGGAAGTCTGCAAAACAGCTTTGTCCTCTGTTTTGAAACTGCTTGGGAGTGATGATGGGAGAAATGGAGTCTTATTGGACTGCAGGTCTGCAAGCTTGTGGCTACATTGTTTGGCAAAGGGAGAGAAGCCAGGTGATTAATGGCAGTGGGAGTGGAAGTGAAGTGGCAATTGTGGAAAGTCAACTTATATCCTTTGCCTGCTGCTTGACTTGTCACATAAGAAAATGGCCATTTTGGAATATCTCTCTCTTTGAGGCCTTATACTGTGATTACCTGGAATCTGCAGTTGAGTGGGTTGAAGAGGAGAGGGGGACAGGAGTGGGTTGAAGAGACTAGAGGCCGGCTGTTTCCAGAAAAAGTGATCTCAGTGTTTAAGGCTGATACTGTGCTCAGTAGCAGGACCTGTGTTTTGGAGTTTTTGGTGGCTGGCTGCTACATGCTTTGTTCCAGCAAGAAGTCAGACTGAAAAGGGTCCAGATAATCCACTTCATCCAGGATGTGGACTCTCTTTGGCAAAATATCTATGGGGCTTATTTAATCATTTCCCAGCAAATGTAAAAACCTAACAGTATCTTTGATTTCTACAATTACCATTCAAAAGTTTCCTCTTAAAAGAAATGATTGGAGAAATGTGGCTGAGTTGTAGAACTTGAAAAGATTGTATACTAATCATTGAACCCCCCCTCCCACATTCTTAGTAATTCTACAAACTAATTAATAAACTATGCATGCCTCTACTGAGAACACAAAATGAATGTCTAAGTATGAGCCAGCAGTGTGCTGCAGCTGCCAAAAAAGTCAATGTAGTTCTAGGCTACATCAACAGAGGGATAGCATCAAGATCACAAGAAGCAACAGCGCTGCTCTACACCACACTTGGGAGGTCACACTTGGAATTCTGCATCCAGGTCTGGTTGCTATGTTAAAAAAAAAAAAGGCTGAGATCCTAGAAAGACTACAGAGAAGAGCAACAAAGATGGTAAGGGGTCTGGAGGCTAAACCATATGATGAATGGTTAAGGAACATAGGTATGTCTACCCTAACATACAGAAGAATTAGGGATGACATGATAGCTCTTTTCCAGTACTTGAGGATCTGTCAGAGAGAAGAGGAGGTTGACATATTCTCCAAAGCACCTGTGGGCAGAACAAGAAGCAACTTGTTAAAGGGAGATCCAGCCTGGAACTAAGGAGATATTTCCTGGCAGTGAAAACAATTAAGCCATTTAATAGCTGGAGTTGTGGATGCTCTATTGCTGGAGATTTTTAAGAAAAGATTGCATAGCCATTTGCCCAGGATGAAATAAAGACTCCTGCCTTGGGCAGGGGGTTGGACTAGAAGACCTCCAAGGTTCCTTTCAGCCCTATGATTCTATAAAGGTGCTTAGTAATCAATCCTTCTAATTACAGGATAAAAACAAAGCAGTTGGCTATATCAGTCATGAGTTACTAGTTGAGGGAAGAAAGCACACACAAAAGTATTCTAAGATGATGCATTTTAATAATGCATTATTTATTGAGAAGGAAGAAAAAAGGTTATTAGATTACACATCCCAAAAATGCACATGAAAATTATATTACTACTAACCTTTAGCCAAAGAGCAAATGAGTAAATGAATGCAGTTAGGTATATAATCTTTCACAATGACAATACGTGTTCATGATATTTTTAACTAGATTTTCCTATTTTCTAACATCTCATGGGTAAATGGATAAGTTTAATCAATTTTTCTTAGGAGAACTAGTTCACAATTCTGGGACTGATAGGTGATCAAAATATGTTTGCATTTCACTCATGAATTTGTGATGCAGTGCTCAGGTTGAAAATATTGTTCTAGTGGGAAAATGTTTACAAACAGCAAATAATTTATAGAGAAATGTAAGCAATATATTTTTGAATATTTATTAAAAACCAATCTCATAAAACAATATGTAGCAGAAAACAACATGAATCTAGCTTGAGATATCTTGTAGTCATATTTCCATTCAGGTTCACTATTAATAATAATATACAACACATTGCAACATTCTACTGTACGTTCTTGAGAAAACCAGATTCCTATATGAACCGACACCAGCTAAAGTTTTGGCAGCTGTGACTTGACATTGTTGTGAACAGATAATAATAATAATTTGCACAAGTTGATTATAATCAACAGCATAACACAGTTTCCAAAATGATTCACTAGAACATCTGTAAAAATTATCGTGTGCCAGTAATGAAAAATTGATGGAAACATAGAGTTTAAAAAATAGTCAAAAATGAGGTTAAAATAATGTGGAATTTCCAAATACAAACTGATAAAGCCTTGGTTCATAGTTTACCAAATTTAATTATGGTTAAAAAGAAGAAAGTATGGAAATTGATGTGGCAATACCAGGAAGATACTGGAACAGAAGACAAAGAAAGTACCAACATCTGAAAATCAAAACTGAAAAAATATGGCATAAACTGGCCATGGTGGTTCCAGTAGTTATTGGCTCACTGGGTGCCACACCAAACCTCTTGAAGGGCACTAAGAAAATCTGCACATTGAGAAAATTTCCATCTGTCAATTACAAAAGACCACACTGCTTGAATCCACACACAAATACTGCACCAAAACATTATGACATCCTAGGTTCTTGGGAAAAACTCAGTGCAAATGAAGGAAAACACCAGCTAAAGAAGTGACAGCTGTGATTCAACATTGTTGTGTATATAATAATTTACTAAATTTAAATGAGCCTGAGAGAAAGTGACTCTGAGCAGATTACATGTTAAAACATTTTAAAACATAGAACAATACAAAAAATAGAACAGCACAAGAGAAAAGAACAACAATGGCAGGAGAGAGAAAGAGAGAGAGAGAGAGAGAGAGAGAGAGAGAGAGAGAGAGAGAGAGAGAGAGAGAGAGAGAGAGGAAGAAAAGGGCATCAGTCAAACTCTCTTAAGGCCCTTTGAAATAGCAGTAAGATGGGGAGCAGTCAAATTTCAGGGGAAACCTCATTCCAGAGGATGAACATGAACATGAAAAAACCAAGCAATTTGAATTAGCAAAGCAGTCATTTATTAAAGGGACTTTCTATTACACAGGTTTCCCACATGCAAAATGAAGGTGTGTGGGGGGGGGTTAGGGTTGGTGAACAGAAAATTGCCTTCTCATCTAGCTATGGCACCTTCTGCTCTGAGAGGCTCACCTGGCATCTTTACAGCTTTTCAGTAAACTTTGCTTTACATAAACCTTGGACTGTAGCACTTTTATTTTAGTTCGTTTGTAAAAAAAAAAACTTAGCTGCTAATCATTTTGTTCTGCCTTCCCTAGAAGGCAAATATCACATTCTGTTTGGAAATCTTTTCTGGTAATTCTGGAAAATACAGTCTAACCACTTCAACACTGCTGGAAGCTGGATTGGGGATGGCTATGCGCCAGTGACTGATTACAAATTCACTTGTTCCCGCTCCTACCGCCAGCAAAGTTAGGCAATTATTGACAATGTCGGAGTCAATGTAGGATAAAGAGAGAGCAAAAATCTGCAGTAAGAATATCTGCATCTACACTACACATCACTGTGGATCAAGTTTTCTAATTTGAGAATTACAGAAATGTCAGATTCTTACTTTACCCTATGTACTGTAACAATGGCTATGCTGTGTGTAGATAAATAGAAATTGTACAGGATAACATGAGTCTTATTTAGGCATGAAAAGAAGTTTAGAAGTTAGCAAATTGTTGTCCTTGTTTCTCACTTCTATTTATTTGGCACAACTGACAGTAGTGGGGGCCTTTCCCATTTATGGAGGTTTTGTGTAGTTTGAACTATAGAAAGTCAATGTTTTAAACTATGCAGAGATCTATAGATAAATAGTCTTCTGCAGGCAAAAAGCAAATAGCAAGCCGATGCATCCCCATTTTCTCTTGTGAAAGGAACAAGTATGGCAGCCCAGCAAAAACACCTTTCAAATAGATATCCCAGTCTTATGCCCATTCTTAAAACCTGATTTAAGAAGACACCAAAAAAATGCCCTTTTTTCTGGGGTAGGATAAGGAAAAGTAGTGGTTAGGTTCTAAAATGGCTTGAATTTTCACTTTCATTCTTAACTTCTCTCAAAAACCAAAAGGAGGGAAAAGGCTTAAAAATTCCCTTTCCAAGCCTTGCTGGACAGACTTCTGTGGCATGCCAGAAGAAAGAGATCCTGAATTTTGATACTTCATTATCCAAAGACTAAGGTGATAAGGTCCTTTGATCAAAGAAGCACACTAAAAATCCTAAAAGAATAAAATGACCAGTCTCACAAAATAGTTCTGAGGGAGGTATGATGGCCAGTCATACAACAGCCATTTAAAGGTAGTCCTTGACTTATGACCGCAGACGGGCCTGGAATTTGGATTGTAAGTCATTGTCGCATCAGCTGGGCATGTCTGTCAGGGAGAAAGCTCAGCATCCACTTACCTTTCCCTTTTCCTGAAACTGCTGACAGGTGCATCCAGCCAATGCAATGACTTGCAACCAAACCTAGGAAATCAGACAGTGATTCCTTGCATTGGCTGGGCATGCCTGTCAGGAGCTGCAGAGAAAGGTACATTGACCTGGCATAGAAGGGCAGGGAAAAGGCCTCTCTGGAATGGGGGAGGGGGGAAAGGAGGAGGCTCACGTGCCTTCTGGCCTGCAACCGATTTCTGCATGCCAGTGAGCCTAGCTAGCTGAGGCATTCTGGATCATGGTGGTGGGTGGGCAGTTGCAACACTCACACAGTCATAAGGATGGGCACACTGCCAATCACCTGAATATTTATGAAGTAAGTGCAGAGGCACTACAATAGTCAGAACTTTGAGCAGGAGTCATAAGTCCTTTCATTTAGCACTATCATAATTTCAAATAGCCACTGAACAAATGTAAGTTGATGACTACCTGTATCTAAAGATATATAATATCCATAGTCTCCACTGACTCAGCTCTACCAACTCAGTTTTATTTTCTGTAGTCACCCATTGTTTTATTTTTATGAATGCCTATGTGGGATCCATATATATTATAAAGGTCATGCAGTACAGCACCTGAGTCTTCCTTTGTTAAAACTTTAAAAGTTTCACACACACACACACACACACACACACACACACACAAACAATTGAAGCAAGAATCAGAATTTTAGTGGGAAATGTCGCTTTGATTATATAGATGTATACCAAGTTTTCCACCAACTACCCATTAATTTGGAAGAACCAGAAGAAGAAGCTGTGAGTTAAACTCTTAGCACTAGCAGTAGGAAATTAGGTACTATGTGTGACTTCAATCTTGTCTGTAGAAAATATTGTAATCTGAGCCGCATTTCAGAATTTTTAGCCAAATCAAACTTTGATAAGAGGATTTATGATCGATTTGCCAAAATGTTTCAGACAGGCGTTATTGCAAAGAATTATTACTAAAGGAGTTAACAATGTTTAATCTACCAGTATGTTTCTTAGAAACTTGTTTTCCTCTTCTACACAGAAATGATATGGACTATAAACTAAAGCTTTACTTGCATTCTCACATCTTGTAATTGAGACATGATATTAATCTCTTCCTTCTCATACATGTTTGCATAATTACAACTCCCAACTCTGACAAGAAATTATTGCACTTTTCATGCTATTAACTCATAAAGTTGCTTAGCAACTGAATGGACTCTTTTCAGTTCAGGCTAATATATTTGTATATACTATGGTCTTTGCTGTGTTGAAAGAAAAATCTTCATCAGGGTCCAGTTCAAGCTGGGCATAAACAAAATAGAGACTGCTTTAGAAAGAAGGTTGTGATTTATTGAAGAGGAGAGCCAGCCAGAAAGATTGCTCTGGGAAAGCTGATCACATGTAGCAGGCAGTGGTGGGTTTTTATACCTTCTTGAGCTTTTGTTTGGAGTTGTTCCTGTGGCATGAACTTTGACCTGAGTCTGAGTGTGCCTTTCTGATATTTCTGATGGTGATGGGTTAATCCTATTATGTCCCAAAGGTCATATCCTGCTTCTCTGGGCTGTGGCTGATGACTGTTCGATTTTTTTGGTGTGAGGGATTGTTGATTCTAGGGATCTTTGTCTTTCTAATCCAAGCTTCCTGGCGCCAATCTTTCTGACAAGATTGTCACATTTGCATTTCTGCAGACCTAGTTTCTGTTTGGGGCAGAGAGACTTGGTGGGGGGGGGGTTCTGCCTTTAAGATCCTTGGGGAAATATAATATTCTGCCTTTTAATATTCCCAAAAATATTTTTTCTTGGGGGGGGCTGACTTCCCACAATCCCGCCTTTGTGCCATAAGAGTGTGAGTGACACACTTTTACTGGCACAAGATTAAAAATTAATCTGGTGAGGGAGACTTGATAAACAAGCTTTTAAACTCTTGATACAAAAAGGGAAGGCACTAATAGAGGCAGCAGAAAAAGATCCTTGTAGTGGCTCCCAAAGGGGGAGCTTCCAACCCATGAAGATCTAAAAGTCAGGGCAAAAGTTCTATCAGGTGGAAAAGAAATGTATAGTGTCCAATATTCTGCACCAATTATTTTAGATGTTTGATGCCACTTTGGGCTTCCAGTCAGGTCTGCACATTCCTCAAAACTATTCACAGCCATGTTTTGTTTCAGTACATAACCATTAGTTGCCCATTTTCAAGGGTTGCTTACTTCCAGAACCTGCCTTAGCTCTTAGTTTACTGCATCCAGAGTTTGTGATGTCCAATTGAAGTTAGCCAGTGTGCAAGCCAGGCTATTAAATTGCACACAGTGAGCCTTAGGATTCTCACTCTGAGTCCACCAGTGCAACATATTCAGGGCTTGAGTTTGGAGATCTCTTTCCTGCTATCTCATCAGTGAGAGCATATGAATTGCAAATTTCCTGAGGGGGCCTCCCCCTTGGAATTTGCAGGAAGTTGTGCATGCAAAGCTTTAGTGCCACACAGCAAGAATCAGCCTGGGGAGCTTTACTGAAGGTAGATGAAGGGGATAGACTCTGTGTGATTCTGAATGGTGTGTGTGTGTTTGTGTGTGTGTGTGTGTGTGTGTGTGTAGCTACTCATAAAAAACAGGCAATACAAACATCCTGGACGAATTTTTCTCCCACCAGACAAGGTGTTCAATACTTGCTGTGTCAACTATTCCCAAATGCCATCCCTCCATAAATGGCTTATTACAATACAAATGAGGCAAGAAAGAAAACCTTACAATGAGTTTCTGCCCTGCCCCCATAGTCTTTCCAGTTGTGTTCTGAGGCTTCATGTGAGGGCCAATGGCTCCAGGACTCATTCCTTCCTTTGCAGCTTTCACAGGCATCTGGGGGGGGATGGTAGGACTTGGGAAGATCTGTTCCACTCCTGTTGCATGGTGACTTTCTAGTGGATGGCTGGATTCAAACCCAATTCCATGGCTCAAATGAATGGAGGCAGTATCTGAGTCAGTGTGCTCTGCTTCCAAAGGTTGTGGGGGTCGTCGTCTGTACAGGGCTGAAAGATATGAGAACAAGGTCCTCTCACCCTTTTCTGGGTGGACTCTCTCAGAAGAGACAGTGCTGATCAGACAAAGGCATGGAGAACAGAAGATAAGAAATGGAGTAGATGGAGGGGGGGTAGCTTGCAGGCAGAGTTTGAAAAGGCATTAAGGTTAACATTGCAGATGTTAAATAGACAGATAAAACCCACTTAAACACATACAGTAAATGCAAGAGTGAAACTTTTCCAGCAGATGAACTCAAAACATCCCCTCCTGTTAACTTTTGGCTGTTCTTAAAAGTACATAGAGAGAAAGGAAAAAAAGAACATATTTCTCTTCACCCTGTTTGCTGGCCAAACAAACAAGGTGAGAGTATTTTCCTTTGGTGGCTTATTTTAAGCAGAATTTCTAGCAGAATTTTAAAATTCTTTTCTCTTTGGATTAGAGTAACCCAACAGTTACATTTAGTTCACACACAAAGACTTTGACACACATACACACACAAAGACAAGGAAAAGAGAACAGAAAAGGAAACAGAACTTTCAGTTCTACACATCCTAGTCATTCCCACCATAAATCTCAGTTAACTCAAATTAGGGAAGGCACAAATCTTAAACATATCATGTGGTTGCGTAGAAAGAGAAGAGAGAGAGAGAGAGAGAGAAATCACTGTTCCTATATTTTATTTTCCTTTTCCTTTTAAGTACCTTTATTTAGCCAAATTGGTTCCCCAGCAAAGCCCTGAGCAAAGCGCATTCTTCACAAATTTCCCTTTATCATTTTTTCTTCATACCGGCTAGGACGGGCACTTGCCTCTTGTCGCACGCCATCAACAAATCTCCAAGGGGAGTTCCGAGCCTGACTCTTGAGCTACTGTCTCCCATGTTCCCCTTCAGATGGGGTTCAAATGGCTTAGACAGGTCTTCCCTGGTGGCCAAAACCTGTCGCCTCTTCCTGTCAATTTTCAGACCAATTAAAAAAAAAACGGTCTGGGAGGACTCTGGTTCCCTAGCAGAGTATGGGAACCTCCTTCAAGGGAACTCCGCCAACTGTTTTCAAACCAAAAAGGGCTTCAAGAGGACCTACTGCCCTTTCACAGTGAGTATGGGCACCTCTTTCCAACAGCCTTTTCCACGGTTTTCGGATCAAAAAGAGAACAGTCCGGGAGGACCTACTGCTCTATTCTAGCAGTGAGTATGTGTACCTTCTGTCCAGGTTTTTCTTACAGGGCCTTACCAGCTGGTTGCCCAAATCCGATTCTTTCATTCACTTTTCCATTCCATTTTCACACAGCCTCTCCCTTTTCCCTAACAAAAGGTCCTGCACTCTGGCCAAACCCCCATGCTTTCCAAAGTCTGTTACTTGAACAGATCCTTTCTGCGGTTAGGAAAGGCCAGAGGGAGAAAAATCCAACTGTGATTGGGAAAAGGGTCTTCTCACTCACACACACAGACATACACACATTTCCCTCGCTCCCCTGGGCTTTAAAATTAAAATTTACAGGTATTCACCTTCTTTCCAAAGCAGCCCTTGAGCTCAAATTCAAAACTCCCTTTACTACCCTCACTCCACATGGCCTGGGAAACCCATCCACAGACACAAGGGGTCTGCTGCCAGCAAGATGGGGCTTACCAGTCTCAGTCCATTGGTTAGCTTGGAGTCCCATCCTAGGTGCCAAATTGTTGAAAGAAAAATCTTCATCAGGGTCCAGTCCAAGCTGGGAATAAACAAAATGGAAACTGCATTAGAAAGAAGGTTGGAGTTTATTGAAGAGGAGATCCAGACAGAAAGATGGCTCTGGGAAAACTGACCACATGTAGTAGGGAGTAGTGGGTTTTTATATCTTCTTAAGTTTTTGTTTGTAGTTGTTCCTGTGGCATGAACTTTGACCTGAGTCTGAATGTGCTCTTCTGGTATTCTGATGGTGGTGGGTTAATCCTATTATGTCCTGATAGGAATAAGTGAATGGTCTTCAAAATGTTAATATTGAAAGAAAAATTTAAAATTCAATTTGCTGCAGTGGAAACTTACTGCCTGGACAAACAAGCTTAACAAAACCCACAATGGATGGGAACCAGGAAAGGGTAGCATAAAGGGAGGATGTAAGATAAACATATAGGCAAAATTTAGCTGGGCCTTAAGAGTGGGAAAGGAAGAACACAAGCTGTAAAAGCCATTGTAAAAGGAAAGGGTTAGCCAGGGAAAATTCACTGAATGAGAAAACAGGAAAGAACCTATTTTTCTAAGAAGTCATAAAAAGGGGGCCCAGAACTCAGACAACTGAGCATGTGCAATTAGTTGATTAATATTAACTGATACACCTTGCAAAAATTATCTCCTAATTTTAATGTACATGTGATGTATGATTTAGTATGTAGCAGGAAATATATAGGAGGTGGTCGGAAAGAGTATAACCTCATAATACCTCAGCCAATGGGGAAAGAGGAGGGATGTGGTGGCCGGGACAGGGTTGTATACAGAAGGGAATATTTTGGGTTGAAACTTTGGAGAGAACCAAGCTTTGAAAGCTTCTCTCCCCGCTTATTGCAATAAACAAAACAAAAGGCCCTCACTGTGTCTTGGCTGGTTATTGGTCAGGCAAGCTTGCCTCTGGTCACGAAGGAAAGTAGCCAGGAGCACATAACATGTCCCAAAGGTCATATCCTGCTTCCCTGGGGCTGTGGCTGATGACTGTTGGATTATTTGTTTTTGGTGTGAGGGATTGTTGATTCTAGGGATCTTTGTCTTTCTAATCCAAGCTTCCTGGCTCCAATCTTTCTGACAAGATTATCACATCTGCATTTTTGCAGAGCTGGTTTCTGTTTGGGGCAGAGAGACTTGGGGTGGTGGTGGTTGGTTTCTGCCTTTAAGATCCTTTGGGGAAATATAATCTGTCTTTTAATATTCCCAAAAATATTTCTTTTTGGGGGGGGGCTGACTTCCCACAGCTGAATCTGCAGTATTCAGACAACTATGTTATATCACTTCTAATTCAGAGAAAGAATATTAGTGCACTAAAAAGGTGACATATATTTAGGCATAATTTGGAAATATTGTTAGATAAAATACATGTGCAGGAATAAGACCTGACCTAAGAACTGTGAAAACAGATAAATGAAATTTTCTGCAGATTCTGCAAAACAAATCAGTCAACAAATGAAAATAAGTAGCAGAGAACTGAGAAGCTGTGAAGACTTTTTCTATGTGGAACACAGAAAAAGAGAAAGTAAACATCAACATTCAATGCTTCCATCTACATTTCAACCATTTGACAGGAATTTTATTATGGAGAATTGGCATGTTATCTAGGAGATTCATGACAGAATCTCATATTTTTGCTATAATTCAAATCTTTGAGAAAGATTTGAGAAATAGCTAATTTGAATTTAGGGAGTTGGGAAAAAAACAGTGGGAAAGACAGAGACAGTATTTTCCCTAAGACTTTTACTAAATAGAAATCCTGCCAGGCTGAGGAATTCTGGGAGTTGAAGTCCACAAGTCATAAAAGGGCCAAGTTTGAAGACCCCTGCCCTATTTGAATTCCAAAAGAAGGTATTAATTCTTTATACAGGTTGTATTCATTTAACATTGGTAATTGGGCCTGCAACTCCATTGTGTTATGTGATGTGGTTGTAAAGCATGATGTCACATGAATCTACTGACTTATGGCTGCAGTTGCAACAATTCCAGTTGCTATCCTTAGGCAAATTCTATGCAGTCACAGAGTCCAATGGTCTATGTCAGACATGTCAAACTCGCGATGTCACGTGACATCGCGCAACATATTGGAGCTTTTTTGCCATTGCCGGCAATGGGGTGGGCACAGCTCCGGTAGGATGAAACTGGCCCACGGGCCGGCAGTTTGACACCCCTGGTCTATGTGATTGCCATTTGCAACCCCCTGCTGCCTTTCCCATTGACTATACTTGTCATAAGCTGGCAGTAAAGGCTGCAAAGAGAGACTACACAGTCACAGGACACTGCAACTGTCATAATTGCAAGCTGGCTGCCAAGTGCCTGAATTGCATCATGTGACCATGGGGATGCTGCAGTGACTGCAACTATGAGGACTATCATAATAGGTTCCTCATGTTTAGCACCATTGTAACTTCAAACGGTTGCTGAATGAGAAGTTGTTCAATGAGAACTACTGGCATCATATTTATTTTAAATCTATTCAACAGTCCCAAGCTAGGATAGAAAAACAAAGAAAATGGGTACTAGGGGGCCTTGCTTTATCCTTTCATCATATTATTTGACAATTAGCTATTTGTAATTAAAATATCAGGGGTACAGTGAAATATTAGTGGTATTCAAGGAATGAAATATTTTTCTATAAGTCTGTCTTACGCTGTACTATCTTCTGTAGTTTTTATTTCCACTTCATTGCAAAAGCATCCTGATAGCAGTAAAAAGAGAGAAGCAACCTAGAACTAAGGAGAAACTTCCTGACAGTTAGAACAATTAACCAGTGGAACAACCTGCCTCCAGAAGCTGTGAATGCTCCAACACTGGAAGTTTTTAAGAAGAGACTGGACAGCCATTTGTCCAAAATGGTGTAGGGTTTCCTGCCTGAGCAGGGGGTTGGACTAGATGACCTCCAAGGTCCCTTCCAACTTTACTACTACTACTACTACTACTACTACTACTACTACTACTACTACTACTATTATTATTATTATTATTATTATTATTATTATTATTATTATTATTATTATTTAACATTACTTTGAATTTTAGTAAGGATTAAATAAAAACCAACACAAATTATGCAAAATGTATTGTTGTGCTGCCAAAATTATTCCAGTACGGTATGTTATGGTTAATTATTTTGTATACCATACATTAAAATATCTGACGTAAAGTCAAGAACATTTAAAATTTAAAAGTGATTTTATTTTGCCTTTTTTTAAAAAAAAAAAAAAAGTAAAAATTCAAACAAACCAAAACTAGAAGAATAAACTATTATGTGCAGATGATATTGCAACCCTAAATCTCAGAGGGCAAAGGAAACTTCCCAAGTCACTCTAATTGGCAATTTAGTTTCAAGACATTTATGCTGTCAGCACAAGTATCTCTTTTAGTTTCATGTTAATGTTGCCTGTATATTTGCAAGCTGGCCTCACATGCGGTAATTAAGCTATTGGCTTGCTAAATATGCTATAAATGCCTAATAATGATTTTGTGATTTATAGCATAAATCACAATGAATTATGTAAAAATTATAATCAAACTAATTGCTAACATCCCTGAAAGCTATCGTTCAAGAACAGTGTATCTTTTCAGCAGCATTCAAATTGTGAGAGCTAGAAAAAACTGCTTACATTTTATTTATTTCCTGATTTTATTATTTATACAAATAACTCAAAACATTGAACATGTCCAACACACCTTCTTCCTCTTATTTTCCCCACAGCAACAAATCTATGAGATGGCTTGAGCTGAGAGAGAATGACCGGCCCAAAGTTATCCAGCTGGCCTTCATGGCTGAGGTGGGACTTGAACTCACGGTCTCCTACTTTCTAGTCTGGAGCCTTAACCACTATTGGCTTGCAGCACTATGTGTACAAACCACAGTCATAATCATGGATTAGGACTTCATGTTTGTATTCAGACAACTGTGGTTCATTCAATGATTCATGGCTTAGTGCAGTGGTTCTCAACCTTTTTAATGCCGCGACCCCAACTGGTCGTAAGTCGAGGACTAAACCGGTCGTAAGTCGAGGACTACCCAACCGGTCGTAAGTCGAGGACTTTCCCTGCCTGGGAGCGCCGCGCATGTGTGGTTCCGCCCCCTGCGCCGGCCGAGGCGTAGCTGGCAAGCAGCAGAGACGGAGCAGGCCGACCACTAGCTGGCCCAGCTCAAGGGAGGTAAGGCACCTGCCGGAAAAGGGGGAAAAAATGGCGGACAGCCTTGCTTGGCGACCCCGTGAAATGGTCAATCGACCCCAAATGGGGTCCCGACCCACAGGTTGAGAACCACTGGCTTAGTGCAAAGTGTCAGATTATCCCTTTATACTATATGATGTAAGTACAAACTCTTGTAGCCAAGAAACAACTTTAATTTGTTGACTGTAATCATAAGCAAACCTGAATTAGCAAAAAACTTGCTCAAATTTTAGAATGCAAGGCTGCATTGTTAGCAAGAGTAGTAGTAACAGAAGTGGCCTTATTAGAAGAAAAACAGGTTTCCAAGTGAAGAATCTAGCCTGTTAGTTCTTTGCTGTTGTGCTCCCTTTTCAGATCTTCCATTAATCTATTTACCTTGATAAGAAACACTAGGCAATGTTGACATTTCAATGTTGAAATTTCACACTGCAGAACTTTACCTCAAACGTGGCACATACGCAAGGAAGAGAGCCTTGTATTTTCTGATGCAAAAAATTCAGGGGAAAGGATTGTACAATAGTAACATGTTTATTTCAGCAGTTTCAAGCCACTTGATATTTACCCATAAACTATGTGGAGCCAAGTGGACTTCTCTCAGATTCAGAAGAGTTCTGTACAATATTGGTTAATTCAGTTGCTATCCAGTTTCTGAAGCAACTAAGTATATTTGAAATGTGGTTGTACCTGACTAGCCTCCATGTGCAATTTCCTGGATTTAGTAAGCAATGAAGTCCTCTGCATGTTTATGCAGTCTTAGTCTTTCTAACAGTAAGTGTGCTTAGCATTCCGCTGATTTGGAACTCAGCTAGTGACATTAATTGCTTTATCTATCTAAGTCAAAATGATCTGTAAAGAATTTCCTATCTCTTGAGTGATGGAAAAATAACAAAAAACTATATTAAAGCATTACATTAATGGAAGCATGATTTGTATAGAGTTGCTCATTAGAAGGTGGTTGGGAAGCATGCAAATGAAAACCACATGGCTGTGGAAGGTTACAATAGTCATAAATGTGTGTCATTTGTAAAGCTTTTTTTTATATCATTGTAATTTTGAATGTCACTAAATGAGGCAATCTGTGAGGACTAGTTATAATCTATAGGAAATCTCTAGGAAATCCTTGCTTGCCTCAAACTCAGAAATTAACTTAGACAAATTTTCCCCAATGTGGTAACACTTGTTTATGTTTTTGACCTATTATTTCAATTTTTAGAAAACAGAGGAGAAGGCACCTACCAACGATAGAATGGTAACTGGGGTGGTTGAGAAGTCCAAAGCAAGGGGTTGTAAAACTACTGTATACAATGCTGAGTTTGAGTTTAGATGGCAGATACAACAATTCTACCCTTGAGTTCAGTCAAACTGTATCTACAAAAAGGCTTCAGTGTATTTATAATGGAGTTAATTTTACTGCAAACATTACAAGTAAGAATGTGTATCACGCTTCACCATTAGACTTTCAAGAGAGAATCTGAAAACATCAATACAAGTAGTCCTCACTTACTGACCACTCACTTAACAACCATTCAAAGTTGTGATGGCACTGAATGAGTGGTTCTTATACTGGTACTGGAAGTTCTGGCCATCATGTCACCTCCATGGTCATGTGATCATGATTCAAACACCTGTCAATCAGCTTGCGCTTACAATGGCTGCAGTGTCCCACAGTCATCTGATTGCCATTTATGACCTTCCCTGCCAGCTTCCCACAAGCAAAGTCAATGCAAATCAACAGCCACCCCCTACTTCCCCCAGCCTCCCTACACTCATGTGGAGCCATATTCTGTTTCCCACCTGACCTGCAGCCTTTTTCCCTCAGTCTCCCTATGCTTCACTATGCTTTGTTTCCCCTGATGCCTCTGTACTCATGCACAGCCTACATTGGCCCTTCTACTTTCTTGTGACAGTCACCCCATGATTCTTATCTGGGACTCCCACTACTTCCTGATTAATGACCTGGGCATCTTGGGGTTACAATGGCAACCAAGTCTGCCAAGATTGCCATTGTTATGTGGTTATGTGAGGCCACACTTTATGACTGCATTGCTTAGCAACCCTGGTCCCAGCTGCCATCATAACCAAAGGTCTATCTGAACATGATAAAGCTGTAAGTAAATAAATTAGACAAAATTCATGTGTAACTTCAGAAAAGGTTTGGCAGGAGCAAAATTATGTTTACATTAGCAAGTATTGAGTACAAATGCTTTGTCGTTGGAATACGTATTTTGGAGCAACTCTTCTTGAAATAATTCCTGTATCCGCCTAAGGATTTGTTTTTGATTAAATATACCTAAACTAAAATCTTTCATCCCTAATTTGGAATCTTATTGATGGTAGTGAGCCTTCTAAGAAAACAGTAAAAGTACTACTCGGCCTTGGGAGATGCAGACATTTGTAAACAACTAAATTATAATCACTTCTTAGGAAACCTTCAATCACCAATCAGCCCCCCATGAATCCAAATTTTATGTAGACTACAAATATTGCAAAAAAAAAAAAATTCCCTTCAGTACTGAGGAAGCCTTAGTGAAGTTAACTGTCTGCAGAAAGGCTGAACAATTCCTTGGTATTGATTTTTCCAAAGCAGAAAAAACCCAACCACAAGTTATGGACTTACAGTGAGAAAAAAGTTATCTGAGGGAGGCATGATAGAGCTGTATAAATCATTAATTGCAAAAGGTGGGCCGAAGGATTTTTACTCCTCTCAAAGCACTAAGGCCTCTGAGGTCTTCCAATTATGCTAGCTTGAATACCACCTTAGGTACAAAAGAACTTCTTTGCACAGTCCAATTAATCAGAATTCATTACCACAAAATGTGATGATGACCGCTATAGTGATTTGCTACATTCATGGAAGAAGAGTGTATCTTCTTCAGGGCTACTACTTTTCAAAATTCAGTTTCCAAATATCCCAAGTAGGGGAATAAAAGGCAGGAAGCACCCCAGAGGTTTCTAGCTAGCCACTGTGGGAAACAAAATAACAGACCAAGATGGGATTTGGCTTGATTCAGCAGGCCTATCTTTACCTTTTTAAGACAATTTAGAGCAGTGGTTCTCAACCTGTGGGTCGGGACCCCATTTGGGGTCGATCGACCATTTCACGGGGGTCGCCAAGCAAGGCTGTCCGCCATTTTTTCCCCTTTTCCGGCAGGTGCCTTACCTCCCTTGGGCTGGGCCAGCTGGTGGTCGGCCTGCTCAGTCTCTGCCGCTTGCCAGCTATGCCTCGGCCGGCGCAGGGGGCGGAACCATGCATGCGCGGCGCTCCCGGGCAGGGAAAGTCCTCGACTTACGACCAGTTGGGTAGTCCTCAACTTACGACCAGTTTAGTTCTCGACTTACGACCGGTTTAGTCCTCGACTTACGACCGGTTGGGGTCACGGTATTAAAAAGGTTGAGAACCACTGATTTAGAGAGCGGGGCTGGAATGAACAAGTAAGGCCTTCTCTTCTAGCTGTAAGCAGTCACTGAAGAATATGTCAAGCATGTCAAATATAGAATGATGGGTTTTGTTTGTTTGTTTTTTTAAAAAAAAGAAAATGCACCAATTTGTGACCACTGCTTGATCAAAGGCGAGTAGGTGGAAACATCCGACGTTTAAGGGGACACTTTATTCTAGCCTGAAAATAGACGAGAAATGCCGGGCCTCTGCGCCGCCCACATCTGCCGTGCAAACTCGAAAGTAGTAACAGCTGGAAAAATCCAGAGAAATTGGCAGCCGCAAGCAGCTGCTCCCTTCCCAACCTTTCCAGTGTACAAAAGGGGCTTTCTCTCGCCCGCTTGCCAAACTCCTTCCTTCCTTCCACGATTTCGCCCGCCCATGCCCAAGGGTCGCTATGCCAGCCCTCCCGAGTGCGGCGGGACCCGCTTCCCCATAAAAGCATCCTGAGCTCGGTAGGCGCGTGTTCTGGTCGAAACACACACAAAAAAGGGAAGTCGAGCGAAGCAGCGGCGCCCGTATAGAAAAGCGAAGGGAATATAGTCCTCAGCGCACCCCGCGTTCTAGATCAGGGGTAGTCAACCTTGGCTCTTTTATGACTTGTGGACTTCAACTCCCAGAATTCCTGAGCCAGCATAGCTGGCTCAGGAATTCTGGGAGTTGAAGTCCACAAGTCATAAAAGAGCCAAGGTTGCCTACCCCTGCTCTACATAATACACATTGAAATTTGATGAAGTCCAAAACGTTGTTTTCAAAATTGTACCACACATCTTTCTAGATTTAAAAGGGATATTTCTTTCTGAATTATAACTTAAGCTCCTAAAGCTATGCTGGCTCAGGAATTCTGGGAGTTGAAGTCCACAAGTCATAAAAGAGCCAAGGTTGCCTACCCCTGCTCTACATAATACACATTGAAATTTGATGAAGTCCAAAACGTTGTTTTCAAAATTGTACCACACATCTTTCTAGATTTAAAAGGGATATTTCTTTCTGAATGATAACTTAAGCTCCTAAAGCTATGCTGGCTCAGGAATTCTGGGAGTTGAAGTCCACAAGTCATAAAAGAGCCAAGGTTGACTACCCCTGCTCTAGATAAAGAGCATTGGGGGGGGGGGGGATTTGGGTCTAATCGCAGAGCCAGCGCTCGCCACTGGGCGAAACGCCGTCGCCCCTCGGCTCCCTTCCCTGGACCGCCTCGCCGCTGGTCAGCCGGGACGCGCAGCGATTCTAGACTAAGGTTGCAGCCCTAGCCGCGGTTGCTGTTGCTACGCGACGGGAGGGCGGGGAAGGACGGACTAGGCTCCGCCCCGCTTCCTTCCTCGCGCCGCCTTGTGGGTTTGTGGAGCCGATGCTCGCTCCTTGCCGCCAGTCCTGCTCCGGGGGAGGCGAGGGAAGCTGGCGTGGCCGGGTTGGCGGCCGGGGGTTCGGTGTGTCGCAAGCGCGGTCGAGTCCCCTCGGCGGGCCCCTCTCCATCCGCTCCGACGAAGCTCGAGGAGCGTCCGCGCCCTTTCCGGAAACTCCCCGGCGGGATCTACAGCGGGCTCTTTATCGTGGTCGAGGTTTAGCCGTCTAGCTCGCCTCGAACGGGAGCGGAGCGGAGTACGGCGGCGGCGTTTAAAGACGGGTTCGGGCGACCCCTTCTTTGTCCCGGCCCCGCTTGCAACTGTCCGGGCCCGGGAGGAACTTTCGTCCTTCCAGCCACCCGCCGGGACTTTTCACCAGCGTGCCCAGAACTTGATCGTTGGACTATTCGCTGACGTTGGGCTGGTGCGCGTCGGAGCCTCGGGCTGATCTCTTCGCGTGCTTTTCCGCCTCGCGTAGGATGGTCATGAAGCTAAGCCGGCAGTTTACGATATTTGGCAGCGCGATCTTCTGCGTGGTGATCTTCTCCCTCTACCTGATGCTGGATCGGGGCCACCTGGACAGCCCCAAGAGCCACCGCCGGGAAGGCTCCTTCCCTCAGGTGAGCGGGACGGGAGCCGCCGCGGAGCGGGATGGTAAAAAGAAGGGGGCGGCTTGGTGGGACCGGGAGGGAAGCTTGTCTGGCCAGCGGGGACGGTTCGGGGAAGGGAGAAAATGCAGAGCGCTCCGGCTGTAAGGGGGGGGGGAAGTGGTGCGGATGACTCAGAGTAGGCATATCTTCAGAGAGGAAGTCCGGGGTGGGGGGTGGGGAGTCCCCTTGCCTCGGATCCGGGGAGAAAGAAAACGGCGAAGAACCTCAAGCCCTTCCATTAAAACAGGCTTGCTGGGATGTAAAGAAGCTAAGCTTTCTTCCTAGCTGAATCTTGACTATTTCAGTTTAATTGGGGGGGGGGGAGAGAGCGCGCGGCCGAGCAGCCCCCTTTTAGCAGATTTTAAATGGAAGCCCAATCGTAGTTGTACTGGATAGATTTCACATGAGCCCGGAGTCCAGTCTTGCAACCGGATTTTAAAGAACATACTTACCTAGTCCCGGGACCCCTATGCCTGTGAATTGCCTTTTGGTACATCTCCAGTAGTGACCACGGATGAAGACTCATCAGGGTGGGATTTCCAGAGAGGGATCGCTCTGGTGCCCTGTAGGAAAAGGGTGAACCGTAGGCAAGGATAGGATGTTGGCTCTTAAAAATATAAGTCAGCTGCTTTATCAGGTGCTCTTTTCTCCCATGACTCTGAGATGGAACTTCGTTTAAGTATGGGAAGTGTAAGTTTGACTGTTAAAAGAGTTTCACCACTGTTCCCGGAGTATAAACTGCTCAGTTTTGTTTTTCCTTTCATGTTCTTACTTTGACCGTGGATAGTGGAGTAACCTCTTCCTAACAAAAATGTTACATTCTTTATGGCACGGTATAATATCCAAATATGGTTGGTAAACCATATTTCTGGATTAATGGGTTTAGTGAATAAACCCAGCCAACTGTGGTTTATCACATAACTGTAGTTTAAGGTGCTTTGGGGGCTCGCCCTGAATTCTTTGAGCAGCCTGTGTGGAAGATTAGCCCACCCCTAAACCTGAACTCAGGAGTTCAGTGAAAGTTGAATGTTGCAACCGCTGCATCACTCTGATAATTATTTATTTGCAGCTAAGAAGTTAATAAAGTATGAAAGTTTAGTGCTTTTCTATAACTGTTTTGTTCTGTGAATGAAAATAGGGTTGTGTATGGCTAATTCTACCAATTAACATTGGTGTGGTTTAGAAATACTCCCTATGTTAGGAGAGGGAAAGGTGTAATTTACGGCATTGAGTTTGTACATTTTTTAAAAAATATGTAATGCTAGGTCTGCTTGCTTTTGAACCAAGTCTGATACATCTGGTATACTTCCAACTAGGACAAATAAAGCATTGCACTATAAATATTATTTAGAACTGCCAGATTCTGGACTATTTAGCAAATTATATATTACGAAATATATTATGCAGAGGAACATTCATGGTCTTGACTAATTTTCTGGTTTTAAAATTCCAAATCCCTATTTATTTAGGTTTATTTTAGATTTTTAAAATTCTTTTATAAATAACTCAAGGTGGTTAGCATATTTCTTCCTCCTATTTTTCTCACAACAACCCTATGAAGTG
Source organism: Protobothrops mucrosquamatus (assembly GCF_001527695.2). Taxonomy (NCBI): domain Eukaryota; kingdom Metazoa; phylum Chordata; class Lepidosauria; order Squamata; family Viperidae; genus Protobothrops; species Protobothrops mucrosquamatus. Next base: position 193,492 of record NW_015387844.1, read on the forward strand.
AGTTGAACTGAAAGAGAGTGACTGGCCCAAAGCCACTCAGTGGGCTTTCATGCTGTGATGTAAAGCAGCGCCTCGACCCGCCCCCAAACATTTCTGGCACCAGGAACTGGTTTTGGAAGAAAAAACTCTTCCATGGGGGGGGGAGAAATGATTTTGCATGCAACCTAGAGCCGGTGCTTTGAAGCTTTGCTCACTCACCTGCCCCTTGTGCAGTCCTGTTTCTGACAGGCCACAGACACCCCTGCTGGCTGAGGGGTTTTAAAGGAATCTTTCTTTTAGAAGAAAAGAACCTAGCAATTTATTTAATATGTATTGCTTCCTATGTTGAAGCATCTCAAAGTGGTTTATATGAAAACAAAATACATTAAATTCAAACAATATATTGTAGAAGAACATTTAATAAGGTGTGTTCATTAAAAAGATAAGCTACCACTGTCAGAGCTTATGTACTCATTTATGTAATACAGCTGTTTTAAAAATAAGTCAGATATGTGAGCTATAAACTGATAAGTTTCACAGTGTTTAGTGCTTTACAGTAACATTTTAGAAAAATAAAAATGTATTTTATTGTATTTTTGCAATAGAATACATGTGAATTGAAATTCTGTAAAAAAGAGTTTGGAAACAAAAAGATTGGGGACTTCCGGTGGCAGGCGTCTTCGTCGGTCGCAGCTGTTTGCTGCCTCCCGCCTGTTTCGCGTAAAAGCCGGTTTGACAGCTAGCATCAGCTGTCAAATGGCTTGATACCTTTCCCCTGGGCATAAGGGGATAGGTGAGCTGCCCGGGGTAGGAGTTGAGTTCCCGAGTCGTCCTATATGGACGATGTAGGTGAGA
>NW_015387844.1:195945-198953 GCF_001527695.2 Protobothrops mucrosquamatus
GGAAGAGCTACTGGTGATACCTGCTGAATTGATATAGACTTTGGTGTATTTGAATTACTTAAATGTATAATTTTTTTATTAATGTGGAGGAGATGGATTGTTTATAAATAGAGTTTGTGGAGTTAGAGATATTAATATTTGTTTACCTATATTTGAATATTAGCCTGGGATTTGGTTTGGGAAGTCCGGGGGGGTGGGGTGGGATATATTATAATATTGTGTAATACTTGTGATGTTTTTTTCTTTTTTGGAAAACAATAAAAATTTTATATTGAAAAAAAAAAAGATTCATGTGATTTTTGGGTGGGAGGTATCTTTTTTTTCTATTTTGAAAGATCTGTTACTTGATACTGGAAATCATGAGTATTTACTGTTAACAGTTTTACAGCTGTAACTAATTCTACCCTAAAACATTGTAACACCAATAAGTGCTGCCATCTGTTGAGAGTGTAATAGGAACTCTTCCTGTCATAGATAGGATTTTCAGTTAAAAGATCCAGTTAGGGTACTGAAGTCTGCATGTTCTCCTTTCTTATCCATTATTATTTATCTCAGAGAGATAATTGGGTGGCAGGCTAAATAAAAGCATTTATATGCAGTGCCTAGCTAGAATTGGAACATTGTTGGCTTACTTAACCCAAAAGTTAGTATAATTGCTTAAAGCAAGAAAACATTAAGTACAGCCAGAGCAATAAAAGGAAGCTAAAATTTCTAGCTTAGTATTTGCCTGTGGATAATATGATAGGCAGATGCTTAAGCTTGCTGAGAAACGGATATAAACAAAACATCCAGGAATCTCTATTTGGCAGAACTGTGCAGCTGTAGATTTCAGTTATCTCCCTCACACAGGCCTCACAATGGCTTAGGTTGCATGCAGGCTGTAAACTTGCCTGGAGGCACATTCTGATTCAGAGCAGTAGATCAAGGCAGAATTCCAGCTTGCATTCACAGACAATATACATGGTAGATGTCTTGATGTTGTCTGGGTTGTAAGGTAACAAATTATAAATGCAGCGTTTTTCATTAGAAACAGAAGCACATAGGCCATATTGATATAGATAGTCTTACTTTGAAGGATGATACACAGTTTTTTAAAAAGGGAAATTATTTTTTGCAAGGGTAACATTTAACTCTAATGACTTATCATGCTGTTAAGTTTGCATTGTAATTAAGGGTACCAAAAAGTTACTGTGCTCAGTATACTGCAAAATGTTTTTATCTTGATATTACTTGTACTTAGAATTTTTAGTGGGATTGGGTATACATTTATTAGAATGTGGTAAAGCCTTGATTAATTTAATAAAAGTGAAGTAAACTTAAATAATCTTCACTATTTTGAATAACCTCTACTTTGTCATCTGAATGGAATATTACATGGTCACTTTATTTTTTGAGATCTGCAACTGCTATAATATAATTACCCAATTTACTAGTTTCTTCTCCATTCCAATATTTTTAAAAGATCCAGTTTGTCACTATGCTTTTTGATATGTGGTGCCTAGAACCAGAGACAGTATTCCAAATAGGATCTGCTCAGGGCAGAATCAGTGGAGCAGTTAACTTCCTGTGATCTGGACTCAGTGCTCTTGTTAATGAAATTCTTGTCCAAACAAGTCTTACTTCTAAGAGTTGCCATTATTAAACTTGTTCAATGTTAGGGGATTTTTTCCACTCGAAGACAGGTTTCTATCTTCAAAAGGTGTATGGATACAAAACTGGCAACACTTAAAATTAAAACTGTACTTACTGTATATGGTGAGGGGTTGAATTAAAATGTGTTTATCTGCAAAGATGGTATCACTGAATTTAAGACAGTTCTTTCTTTCTACTAAGAAAGAAATAGATAGGGGGATGTGGTACAGATTGTGACAGAGCTGAGGGAGAAATGAGTATATGAAAAGAGTGAAGAACCAACCATAGGAGTAGGCTATTGGTTGCTGCTAAGAATCCCCAAGACATGTGTAGCTCTTATGAGCAATCCTGGCACAGTCACAGAATAATCCAAACTGCTGTCATTTTGATGAGGGGCCTGGAGCACCTTTTCAATGTGGATAGCTTGTGGAAGCAGAAGATGCAAAGCCAGGACATGTGCATAGCAGAAGTTAGGGGAAAATACTGTTCTAAGCTTTGAGAAATATGGCAAGGTGTGTACCTATTTAAAACATATGTTTTGATTGGCCATGTTGATTCAAGATAGTTTTGTTTACTGAACATTTTAAACTATTAAGATTAGTGTTTTGCCTAGCTGGAGGAAAACCTATGCCGAACACATGATTTTGCAATAGTTTTTCTTTTAAAGCTTCAACAATACATAAAAAACTGTAAAATTGTTTGTAAAAAATCAGATATCAGCCACAAATATACAAAATATTAATTTTATAGGTGGAGGATTCCTTTTGTAATAACTTTCATAAATTATTGTAGTAAGTAGGAATAACAGAACTAAAAATTTATTTTTTTGTCTAGTTTGGTTACTATACCATTAGGGGGCACAAAATGATACTTCAGATGTATGTCTTTCTTAACTTTTTCCTCAGCATTGTAATAGTGTACATAATTTCCTTTGAGTTTATCATCTTTATGGATTCAAATATGATTTTAAAATATGTGAATTATAATACAATTAAAAATCACCCATGAATAGGAAGCTTAGTTCAACAGAAACTCAAAGTATGTATAACAGATGTTATAAAGATAAGCTGGAAATTATATAAAATTGGAGAATTGCTGCACAAGTGGCTGATAAGGAAATATATAGACCATTTTCCCTAACCTTTTCTCCAGATATTTTGGATTACAAAAATAAACCCCAGTCAGTTTACTGAATTGTAATAGATTTTGACCACTGGATGAAGAGATGCTAAATGCTGTTCATGCAGGAACACCAACAAGATGCCATCTCATTTCATTCAGCCTTGAAAAGAATGGATATCTCTGCTCTATTACATCAGTAAGCAAGGCCTGACTTATTTTTCAAAGCTTTTCTGAAAAGGGGGATAAAACAACAA
>NW_015387844.1:199089-251178 GCF_001527695.2 Protobothrops mucrosquamatus
GTCATTGGAATCGGGTAACATATTCACCCAAGGGAATAAAATTATGGATTGTATCATTGTCAGTTGATTTCTGAGTATGGTCAAGTATTTCATAAAGGCTTTGGCCGCTCTTCTAATATTACAACAAAATATGTTAGCAGTTTGAGAGGGGAAGGAGAAATGTTGAGAAAACACCAGTTTGGAGAAATTTGGATGAGTGTGATTTGGGAATACAATGGTAGTTGAAAGGAATACTCCGAGGTAGCATGCTGGAATAAATCTAAAGTGAAAAAGCAGTTGGAATAGATTCTGGCTACCTAGCAGATACTTTCCATTCCTTAAATAATTACTGGTATCATGCTTTATATCTGTTTTTATTTACAAAAATTACTTTTCATTACAACTCATCCTTGCTGTTCCAAGATGAAAACTACAAAATTAGTGTTCAGAGATTTGTACTAATTTATTCATATGTAAAATAGAATACTTGCATTATTAAATACCAATACTAATGACCGAGTTTTTGGTTTTAAAGAAGTCTGCTAAAACAAATAAAATGATGTTTTAATTGAAATATTTTTAAATACTTGTGCCATTATTTGATATTCCTGGTTTCTTAATTCACTGCATCACTTGCAACAATTAGTTACACAATATTTGAAAGTAAACCCATATAATTCTTTGCTTTATTAAATAATAAAAAGAAGCATAATGAAATACCAAGTTTGATACATTTCAAATATTATCAAACCATGTGACTTAAATCCAGGACGGTAACTTCTGCAACTGTCTGGTTTGGTACAATAGATAGATAGTTAAGAATGAAGAAAAACAATTGCAACCAGCCTGCTTTCTATAGAAGACCTGTATATTGCACTGATCAAAGAAGGACTGAGAAGATATATGCAGACCCGTCATATCCTGGACATAAAACTGTTTCAACTCCTTTCCTTGGGACAGCTCTACAGGACATTATGTGCCAAAACAACTAGACCAGGACAGTTCTATCCTTTCTGTTGAATACCTAATTATCACAGTGCTGCCTAATAACTATGTATACTTACTTACTCATGTACTGTGCCTGTAGTATTATTTATCCTTATTCTTTACTCCCCCCTTTAATTGGTATTATTATTGTGATGATGATGATGATGATGATGATATTTTGCATATACACTGATGATACTGTGTTGGAGACAAATTCCTTGTGTCTAATCACACTTGGCCAAATAAGGTATTCAAATTCAATTCAATTTTTGGAGTTGAGGACCAAACTTGGTCTTTGAGTAATGTTCTGGAGGTGATTCTCCCAAAAGCAAAGATGGCAAATAAACTCTCAAACCTGTAAAATATCTCCCCAATCTATATATACACAAAAAGCCATATTTGAAACCCTCTCCTCCCCAAAAATACCTGCAGTTTTACATTTTAGAAAAGAGCAATAAAATCACATCAAATATAAGTAGCAATTCTGAAGGGTATTATGGAAAATTTGGATTTGCCTAATATTGGAACATAGAATCCGTTCCGTTATTAGTAACTTTGATATGATTTGGGTTGTTTTTTTTTAAGTGGAAAATCATATTTATTGAAATTTGGCTTTCTGCATAACCCTTATTGCCTAAGAATTGGCTATTTTCTCTTGTTTATGAAGGGCTTATCTATGAATTAATGCTTTTCTCTGATGTACATTATTCATTTTTGCTTTCCTGTCATTCCAATTTCTTAATAGTTTGTGTGCTATGTGCTCTCCATTCACAGTACCTTTGGATTTCTGCTTATATTTTTTTACATCACATATACACTTACCATTATTTGTGTTACAAATTTTGGTCCATAGAACCTGTATCAGAGAGGGCTCTGCAGAGTCTCTGAAAGTGAGTCTTCATAGTATCAAAAAACATTTCCTTTTCAATCAGTGCCACATCTTTTTTTTTGGCAGGCTTTTGTGGCTACTTCCTAAATTGCTGGGGATTTTTATTGAAACTATTGGGCATGTACATGCTTGCTGGGACAGCTGGAAGCATCTTACAAATCAGTTATATGAATCTACCAAAAGAAGTCGCTTCTTCATTGAATTGAAAAGAGGTGCTTTGTGTGTGTTTCCATACAGCTCAGTGTAGCTATGGGAGTGTTGATTACTGTGGGACTGATTTCTGAATAAACATGTTTCAATTTGCATATACTTGCATAATATAGAGGGGTGTTGGCCTTCTGGCATGCAGAAATTGCAAAATTTTTATTGATTGCACATATAATCTGAAGACAAAACTTTTTAAAAAATACTCTGCATAATTCAACATTGCCAGTACTGACCTTAAAACAACTTTCCCAAAGCTGAAACTCTTGTCTTGAGATACTTTGAAAGTATGAATATCAAGATAGAGCTACCAAATGTATGTAATATCTTTGATATGGCTGAATCATAGTCTTGCCAATAAACCTTGTTCCTTGATTTAATACTTTTGATAATAAAAATAAGTGAATTTTGATAAAAGTAACAGTTGACTATATATTAAGGTTTTTATGGATACCAACCACATAAAATTATTTGGGAATTAAATAGGAAACCAATGAAGATTTTAGAGTGCAGTGGTACCTCGGTACTTGTCATTAATTGGTTCTGGCAGGTGCAATAAGTACTAAAAATGAGTCCAAACAAACCATGTGACTTTGTTTCAGCTGGGAAGAACTTCCTGTCTGTCCCTTTTTCTATGTCAGTGACCTTTCCAGCATGGCCAATTTCCTGTTCACCTTCTACAACCATTCCCCCACTTCCTTTTGCAGCGACCTTTCCGGCATGGCTGACTTCCTGTCTGTTCTCACAGCCATCCCCTTCTTCCTATTATATAAAGAAATGACAAGTACCAGGACAACATTTTCATGTCAAAATCTGTCAAGTACCAAATTTGATGAGTTTTGAAGTAGTCGAATACTGAGATAGCACTGAGGTGGTATAATGCATTCTGTAGCTAATCCTTCAAGTTGTTTAGGACTGCATAACAAATACATCAAAGATACATTTGTTATTTTTTACTTTTTTTCTTTTGTGCCTTTGAGTCAGTTCCCCCCCCCCCTTAATTTTAGCCCCTGTGGTTATCTTGGCAAGGTTTTTCCAAAGTGGTTTGCCATTCCCTACTTCCTCAGACTAAAGGAGAGAGATTGGCCCATGGTCACTCAACTGGCTTTGTACCTAAGCAGGACTAGAACATATGGTCTTCTGGTTTCTAGCCTGATGCCTTAACTACTACACCATTACATGCACATACTGTTGTTGAAAGGACATTGCTGCTGCTCAGAATTTATAGGGTGGGGACAGGAAATATAGTGTACATGCCTGTTTTAAAATCTAAGAAAATATAAAAGGCTTATGTTGTTTTTGTTAATTCTGTTAATAATAATATAATCTAATTCTTGCTGAAACCTGTGGTTGCAAATAAATGTACTAAATCAGTGGTTCTCAACCTGTGGGTTGGGACCCCATTTGGGGTCGATCGACCATTTCACGGGGGTCGCCAAGCAAGGCTGTCCGCCATTTTTTTTCCCTTTTCCGGCGGGTGCCTTACCTCCCTTGGGCTGGGCCAGCTGGTGGTCAGCCTGCTCTGTCTCTGCCGCTTGCCAGCTATGCCTCGGCCGGCGCAGGGGGGGGAACCACGCATGCGCGGCGCTCCCGGGCAGGAAAAGTCCTCGACTTACAACCGGTTGGGTAGTCCTCAACTTACGACCGGTTTAGTCCTCGACTTACGATCGGTTTAGTCCTCGACTTATGACCGGTTTAGTCGTCGACTTACGACCGGTTGGGGTCGTGGCATTAAAAAGGTTGAGAACCACTGTACTAAATGAAAAGAACATTCTTTTATGGAGGTTGAGCTACCTGTATACAGCAGGTGCCACAGCAGTTGTTATAATAGGAGATTACTCTTTCAAAAATATGCATGTAACAGTAGTAAGACTGTGAGGAGATATAATGTATCAGCAAGGAAATTTGCATCTACCTCCTGGAAAAATAAGAATATGGATAAATCTTCAGAAGCTAAAATTGTTTAATCTTTTATTTCAAACTACAGCCAATAGTTCACTTACCCCATAAAAGGTTTTGAATTCAGCATGTATCTAGACTGCAATTTTTAACTAAAAGTGTTCTCTGAAGGGCTAATTATTCCTTTTGCTTTTCTATTTCAACAATATTTTGTAATATAACTAATTCTTATCTTAATAAATAATGCCATATTCTAGTCTACTAAGATATCATAATAATAGAATTTAGAATAAACATTTTAATGATGGGACAATTTTAAAACTTATTCTTGACTTCATAGCTGTTAGTGGATTTGGGAAAATGAAAATTAGAGGTGGTTGTCTTTTTATGTTTGCAGCAAAATAGAACACCACAATTGTTTTCTTTTTTAGAAAAAAAATTAAATCCTATATGAATTCACTTTAATTAAAGAATAAAAGAATCTTTACTGTTTTTTTCTGAGGAAGTTTTTTACACTGATTTGATGATAATTACATACTCTTTGATATGATATTTAGAACAGGGAGAAGAAATAAAATGTATTTCTACTATAAGGATATTTGGATATCTAATTGTGTATTTTTCAACAGGGTCAGCTTTCAATACTGCAAGAGAAAATAGACCACTTGGAACGGTTGCTGGCGGAAAATAATGAAATTATTTCAAACATAAGAGATTCTGTGATCAATTTGAGTGAATCTGTCAAAGATGGGCAACACAGTCCAGAAGTGATAAACTTTAATCAAAGAAATTTTTCAGAAGTATTGCCTCTTGCCACTGCATATCTTTCAATTGAGCCTGAAGATTGTCAGTTTGCTTCAAAAATTGGAAGTCAAGCTTCAGATGTTCAAGTAAGAATCAACTGAATATTAGCTAATATCCTTCATCTATTTTTAACCCTTTGCCAAAGAAATATAAAGATCTTTGTGTAGCCTTTCAGATAGTTATACTTGGATTTCTAAACTGTGAAATAATTGATTGGTAGGTTGGCCAAACATACATGCAGATACTGAAATCACTGGGATTGTCATGAAAATGTGTTATGATATGCAAAATATGGTTTAAATCATTTATATGTTTTGTTTAAAGTAATATATTCATTTGTAATATGTGTAATCTTTGCATATGACTATAAACTGGGTATATTTTCTAAAGACACTTCCCCCTTACTGTTTTAATGATTTTTTTAAATTATAATTTGGGACATTCTTTTCAGATTGAATGACTGTATATTATTATTTGATGGATCTGATCTCTAGTGAAGGAGAAATTGTATTTAAGCACAAATGTTAATTTTTTCAGAGAAAATTCTTTACAATATTTTTGCCTGAGTGATTTTAACTCTTTTTTTTAAATTGTAGATTACAATTTAAAATAATGCTTCCTCTATAGCTGCAATCTTATTATATTATATTGATGTTCACCATATTAGATGTTAAAATAGTACAATACAGTTTCTGTTCCAAAAGTATGAGAAACCATGTCACAGAATTTTGAAATTTGTGGTTCAGAGAAACTCTTGATAGCTGCACATCACCCAGGAGCCTCAGGTTAGGCAACCATGCTCTATATCAGACATGTCAAACTCGCGACGTCGCATGACATTGCACAACGTATCGGGACTGTTTTGCCATTGCCAGCAATGGGGTGGGCGCGGCTTCTGCGTGATGCGTCTGGCCCACGGGCCGGCAGTTTGACACCCCTGCTTTATATGATGGCTAGTATTTGTTACCGTACAAAGCTTTTGAAGGAGCAGTTATTTAAATACTTTTGAATCAAATTCATTGAAATGCCAGGCCTTGTATCAGGTTGTCTGAATATTTACACTTAGCACCCATGCTTAAACAAATTAAAATAATTAGGCATTTTCTAGAATGATTTCTTTGGATATGCATTTGTATGATTTGAAGTGCTTTATACTGTGATTCGAATTCATTGCAGTGCTGTCAACTTCTGAAATGTGTGTAGATGACAGTGCTATGACTTCATTATTAAAGGGAATAGAATAGCTTCTTTCTTGTGGTGTCCTCAAATTCCTGGCCAACTATGATTCCAGAGTATCAGGGGAACTCCAATTTCTTCTTATTGTGAGATGTAATAGCTGTTCACATGCCTTTGAGTATTTAATTGTTATTGTTGTTGTTAGTTGCAAAGTCGTGTCCGACCCATCGCGACCCCATGGACAACGTTCCTCCAGGCCTTCCTGTCCTCTACCATCTTCTGGAGTCCATTTAAGCTCACTCCTACTGCTTCAGTGACTCCATCCAGCCACCTCATTCTCTGTCATCCCCTTCTTCTATTGCCCTCAATCTTTCCCAGCATTAGGAGTCCAGTGAGTCCTTCCTTCTCATTAGGTGGCCAAAGTACTTGAGTTTCAACTTCAGGATCTGGCCTTCTAAAGAGCAGTCGGGGTTGATCTCTTCTAGGACTGACCGGTTTGAACACCTTGCAATCCAAGGGACTCACAGGAGTCTTCTCCAGCACCATAGTTCAAAGGCCTCAATTCTTTGGCGCTCAGCCTTTCTCATGGTCCAACTTTCACAGGCATACATTGCAACTGGGAAAACCATGGCCTTGACTATACGTACTTTTGTTGGCAGGGTGATGTCTCTGCTTTTTAGTATGCTGTCTAGATTTGCCATAGCTTTCCTCTCCAGGATCAAGCGTCTTTTGATTTCTTGGCTGCAGTCCCCATCTGCGGTGATCTTGGAGCCCAGGAAGATAAAATCTGTCACTACCTCCATTTCTTCCCCATCTATTTGCTAGGAATTGAGAGGGCCAGATGCCATGATTTTGGTTTTCTTAATGTTGAGTTTCAAGCCAATTTTTGCACTCTCCTTCACCCACATCAAGAGGCTCTTTAGTTCCTCTTCACTTTCTGCCATTAGAGTGGTATCATCTGCATATCTTAGGTTGTTGATATTTCTCCCAGCAATCTTAATTCCAACTTTTGATTCATCTAGCCCTGCCTTTCTCATGATGTGCTCTGCATATAAGTTAAATAGGCAGGGCGACAGAATACAGCCTTGCCGGACTCCTTTCCCAATTTTGAATCAATTAGTGGTTCCATGTCCAGTTCTCACTGTTGCTTCTTGACCCGCATATAGGTTTCCCAAGAGACAAGATGGTCTGGTACTCCCATCTCTTTAAGAACTTGCCACAATTTGTTGTGATCCACACAATCAAAGGCTTTAGCGTAGTCAATGAAGCAGAAGTAGATGTTTTTCTGGAACTCCCTAGCTTTCTCCATGATCCAGCATATGTTGGCAATTTGATCTCTAGTTTCTCTGCCTTTTCGAAATCCTGCCTGTACTTCTGGTAGTTCTCGATCCACATACTGCTGGAGTCTATCTTGTTTGGATTTTAAGCATAACTTTACTAGCATGTGAAATGAGTGCAATGGTGAGATAGTTTGAACATTCTTTGGAATTGTCTTTCTTTGGAATTGGAATGTAAACTGACCTTTTCCAATCCTGTGGCCACTGTTGAGTTTTCCAAATTTGCTGGCAAATTGAGTGTAGCACTTTTTCTGCATCGCCTTTTAAGATTTTGAATAGCTCAGCTGGAATACTGTGAGATTCCAGACTTTGCTTATGACTAGGGTTTGAGGAATGCTAAGAATCGCAGACCAGGTTGCCTGTTCTGATCTGCTATAATGAACTATAGCAGCTGCAAGAGCTTGTCCAGTATTCCACTAGTGTCAAGTCTACAACTGTAACAAGATTCTTCAAGATGATATCTTTTCCCCCAGAAGTAGAATTGGCAAGTAGTTAAATTTCCAGCCCGCTTACTGTAACAACCTTTTGTCTGTTAGGGACTATAGGTGTTTTTATAGTTGAGTTTGTTATATAGTACTTTGGTTAATGTATTTTTAATTATTTTTTAAAAAATATATAGATGTTTTAGTATATTCTTTTTGATTGTTGCTTCTATATTCTCTCATTGTTAGCCACCCAAAGTTAATGTACAAGATAGGCAGTTATATAACTTGTAAACAAACAAACAAACAAACAAACAAACAAACAAATAAATAAATAAATAGCAAGTGCTATAGGGACACTAATGAAGTTTAAGAACCCAAGCATTGCAGTTAGTGGTTCCTAGTAGGCCTCTGGATTGAGGCATACAATAGAGCCTCTCACATATCTACAACTCTAGTAGAACCATGTCAAAAGCAATTCAAAAGGGTCTTGAAACATTTTCAAATGGATGCAGCTACTACAAAGAATAAAGTTACACAGAGTTCAAGGGGTTAAGGAAAAACCTTTTTGATAATAAAGTAGCTTTGCAGAGCAAGAAACATGTTTCAAAATTGCAATCAGAACCAGTATACATTGCTGGTATTTTCTAATAGAATTCCACTGCAAATTGTCTGAATGTGCCTAACATTTCTTTTATATCAGTGAAATTGCAACCTTGGTAATAATGTTTTATGGGCAAATACATATATAATACATATAAAAAGCATTGGCTTTTTAGCTTCTTTTAATTATTTTTCTTGTTTAGTATTTTTTCTCCATCAATTGCAAACGTTTGGGGTATGTGTTGATATATGCATGAGAAAGAGGAGAATGCCGTTTGGGCAGCACTATACATAAAAAAAGATGTTGAGACTCTAGAAAGAGTACAGAGAAGAGCAACAAAGATGATTAGGGGACTGGAGGCTAAAACATAAAGAACGATTGCTGGAATTGGGTATGTCTAGTTCAGGGGTAGGCAACCTTGGCTCTTTTATGACTGGTGGACTTCAACTCCCAGAATTCCTGAGTAGCCATGCTGAGGGGAAAGAAAGGTTTCCATGCTGGCTCAGGAATTCTGGGAGTTGAAGTCCACCAGTCATAAAAGAGACAAGGTTGCCTACCCCTGGTCTAGTTTAATGAAGAGATGGACTAGGGGTGACATGTTCCAATATCTCAGGGGTTGCCACAAAGAAGAGGGAGTCAAGCTATTCTCCAAAGCACCTGAAGGCAAGACAAGAAGCAACGGATGGAAACTAACCAAAGAGAGAAGCAACCTAGAACTAAGGAGAAACTTCCTGAGAGTTAGAACAATTAACCAGTGGAACAACCTGCCTCCAGAAGCTGTGAATGCTCCAACACTGGAAGTTTTTAAGAAGAGACTGCAAAGCCATTTGTATAAGGTTTCCTGCCTGAGCAGGGGGTGGAATAGATGACCTCCAAGATCCCTTCCAACTTATTATTATTATTATTATTAGTAGTAGTAGTAGTAGTAGTAATAGTAGTAGTAGTAGTAGTAGTAGTATTTTTCCTAGGAATAATTTGTTTATCAGAATTTCTAAGAATTAGCTAAATTCTTAAAGTTTTCTGATAAAAAAATCATTAAACCCTTAAAAAGGTAGAAAGGGAGAATCCTGTTTGCTCTGAGCAAGTGCCAGAAAACTTAACTGAACTTTGTTTCTCAGCAGACTTATGTATTGGTCTGTCAGTTTAAGTGGAAACTTTGTATTGTCTGTCTTTACTTTATTTGTAATTCATTTTTATTAATTTATTTTTATTTATTAAATTTTCATACCACCCATGTCCCCTACAAGGTGACTCTGGGTGATTTGCAAATTATAAAACAAATAAAAAATAGTTATTTTTTTTTAAAAAAGTGACATTAAAATAATATTAAAAACTGTACAAAAATTGTTTTGACTTTCAATGAAAATTTGAATTAGTTTAGTACCTGATTGTTTTGTATCTGTTATTAGCAGATTTAATTTAATACACATGGCTTAACTGAAGCTGTATTAAAGGCTGAATATTATTTACTCACGATCATTAATGTTATGTTAAGTGATACTTGAATATTTTTATGGGCACAAAATATATATGTGTCTTTGTGGTATGTGTTTTAATGGTAGTAGGAAGAATTAGTTGAACAATGGGAATGATGGATATAAAATGTGTGTATGTTTATAAAAGGTGTTGGGTGGTATACTGCAGACTGTTACGGCTTATCACATATGTACAATGTTTAATTTATGATATCTAGACAAATAATATATAAAATCTATGAAGAGTATTCTTTGGAGTATTCAAACAACTTTGGAATGAGTCTGTCTGTCTGTCTGTCTGTCTGTCTGTCTGTCTGTCTGTCTGTCTGTCTGTCTGTCTGTCTGTCTATCTATCTATCTATCTATCTATCTATCTATCTATCTATCTATCTATCTATCTATCTATCTATCTATCTATCTATCTAATTTATCCATGCCTTAGGGCAGGGGTAGGCAACCTTGGCTCTTTTATGACTCGTGGACTTCAACTCCCAGAATTCTCATAAATGAACCAAGGTTGCCTACCCCTGCCTTAGGGTCTTTGCTGAATTAACTGCCTGGATAAACCTGTGGTTGTCCTTGCTTGCTTCCTAGGCCTGAGAGAGGGTGACTGACTCAAAGTTACCCAGTCAGCTTTTTGCCTAAGGCAAGGCTAGAAATCATGGCTGCCTCATTTCTAATAGTGTCATTAATTACCAGATCAAAGTGGCTCTCAATTATTTGTTTGAACTTTGTTTCATAGTAAATTAGTGGTCATAACCATACTTGCAGAACTATGTGCATCAGCCTCTTAATTTTATATATCGTCTATTCTTTTTATGCATTTTAGATGCTGAAAGTCTATGACATTCTTCCTTTTGATAATCCAGATGGTGGAGTTTGGAAGCAAGGGTTTGACATCACTTATGATGAACATGAGTGGGATGATAAACCTCTTCAAGTTTTTGTTGTACCTCACTCACATAATGATCCAGGTAACATTTCAGAAAGCTTCAAAATATGTTTGGGACAATCATATTTGTGTCCTCAGCTCCATGAAACATAATGTTTTATCATCATATAGTCATAGTTCTTTTTTATTAATATATTTTCCTTGATTCCACCACTACTAAAAAATACTTTATGGGTTACAGAATCAGCAAGTAATCACTCTAGCTGGCTAGATTTCAGTACAAGTTGTACAGAAATAACCAAATGAGCAAAAATAAGAGACCAATGACATACTAAGCTGTTATTACAAATTCACAACAATTTCTGTTTGCAAGACTAATCTGCCTTAATCTTTCAGCCTACCACCAATAAACAAACCAATGGACTGGATTTTATAGTTCGGAATAAAGAGATTGCACAATGTGGTTTTGCGGGCACTGGCTGCCAGGCAGTAGTCGGTAAATTTGACATTTGGCAAACAGTAGGCTCAAATAAGGGTGAATGCCAAAAAGACTTTTTTTTTTATTTTAAGTAAATATCTTTATTTTTATTTTATTTTGAGGAATATTTTTTAAGTAAAAATATTGTATTTACTTTCTGCTGGACCGTAAAAGAGTTTATGTTATTTCTTCTGGATGTTCATTCTTGCCACTTTCTATAGTAAAGAGTGGCAAACTACATTCTTATTGTAGTTTCACATCTTGATGTGAAAACCTTGAACTATTCACTTGATATTTCATTGCTTTTTTCTATTCAGGAATACTAGTATTCTAAAACCCAAAAAATACTCTGCAATATCTTAAGCCTGAAACTTGATTTATACAAGATTCAGGCTTTTGCCTCAATCAATTCAGTCTTATTTAAATGGTCTCACATAATACAATAGCCTCTTTGCACATTACATTAAGAGTTATGCCATATTAGCTAAAACCTAATTCCATATTCAAGTAGTTTGTTCAAAATTATTTGAAAGAATAATTAAAATGTTAAATATAGTTATTGTACTCTCATTACTGTACAACTAAGTCCTTGCATTTAATAAACGTATTTAATATTGTGGGATATCTGTGGAAGTTTAAATCTGTGGCCTGAATCTTGCATAATTACAATGACCGTATTGTCATGGAAAAAATAAAGGACAAAACCTGAAAGGGAGGAATCAAATTTGAGAGAGGTTCATAAGGATACAAAAAATTGTTTTTGTTTATTACTTTGTTTTACAAAGGAAATTTCAAGAGTAAAACCAAGAAAAAAAATATAAATCTAAAGGCCAGCTTTCTGAAATAAAGAGGACGTATGGTCACCATAATTCAAGACTTTAATGTTAACAGCTGACACAATTTTCAGGACCTATACACAATAGTTCCTAATGCTTTTCTGTTATGTTTGCCTTTAGTGGTTAATTTAACCAAAAGAGGGCATATTAAACAAAGCCGAGTAGCAGTGGATTTCATTTTGGTTCTGCTTTGCTTTACTAATTCTTGTTCCAGAAATTCTGATAAATATTTGACATTGATTTTTTAGTTATTTCTTCAACATAATGATTACCTGACTTCTTGTCCCTATATCAAAAAGACAAATGTATGTATGTTCTTCTGTTTTAGAACAATCAAGCCACTATTTTTTTTTCCTGATGAAAGATTATTGTACAATTCAGATAGATACAGTAGTCACAAATATTGTAGACTGAAAAGAAACCAACATCTTTTTAGCAATTTATTTTAACTCAGTTCTTAAGTTTGCTCATACATTTCATTCCTTTTAGATTAGTATTTTATATTCCTCTTTGTGTTCAAGTTGTGGCCTTTTGAAATCCTTGATATTTGGGATCTCATATGTGTCTAAGCATATATTAATTTTAACTGTCCCATTCTTTTCTTTTAGAAAACTCAGTGACTTTCAGAAATTCTGTTCTGAAGAGATTCATAATACTTAGTTTCTAGCGTAAGAAAATAATTTTCATTTGATACAGAAGTGAATGGAATCTCAAAGACTTAAATTGGCTTCATTTTTCATTTACTAAAATTACATTTAGTTTTTTAATTGATTTTTTTATATAACTCTTGTTTCCATTTGCACCGATTTTGTGGAGGTTTTTTTTGTCTTAATTGTTGTTGTTTGTGGTTGCAGCAGTAACAGGATGATTGTATCTCTTGTTGGTCACCATTTTGTTCCCAGAATTCTATGAAAGGGTTAAAAATGATGTAGTTTTCAGGAGCTTCTAGGAAAATAAAAAAAATTATCTGCATGCATTTGCCGAAAAAATAGTTTCTTACTTCCCCTTAATGATATGGCTGGAGTTATGAAACAAATCCAAAATACACATACTTATTGCTTAAGTTATTTGTAACAAAAGGCAGTTGACCTGAAGTGAACTCCCTTGGTACTTTTTCTTAATATTAAATAAAAATTAATACTTTCTTCCACTTTAAAATGTAGGGCAATTGACTTCCTCAGTAAGATATTAGCATTATCACCATACTTTATGCTTTCAAAATGTTTCCAAGTTATTTTAAATATAGATATACTTCAAAAAAAATCTGTTTTCTTATTTTTTCAATTCAAATTTGCTAAACAGTCAAAGGTTACTGTCTAGTTTTTTTAGTGATAGTCAAATTTTTGTTATGAAAAAATGATTGTTTTTTGGGGAAACCCTGATATTATCTCAATGTATTCAGTTTAATTTGTTCAGCATGTGATATTATGTTTAATAGGTTGGCTGAAGACATTTGATGACTACTTCAGAGATCAGACACAACACATTCTCAATAACATGGTTCTTAAACTTCAAGAAGATAAAAGAAGGAAATTTATGTGGTCTGAAATCTCTTATTTTTCAAAGTGGTGGGATGGAATAGATAGTCAGAAGAAGGATGCTGTGAAAAGGTCGGGATATTTTAATATTGCATGTTTATATTTTCTTTCAAACTACCTTATGCCCTAGTGTGAAACCGCATCAGTATTCATTATCATTGTAACCCATTTTTGTATAGGTTTATAAATTACAGTATTCTAATGCATAATTAGTCTTGGCCTTTATTTCTTAAAGTACAATTTAACTTCACTTCTTTTTAATGTTATGATTAAATTATCAAGCTTCATAAGTGAGCAATTTGTAGTAGAAATGTTAGTTATAGCTAAGGTCATTTCTTTCATAAAAATAGTGATGCTGGTTCAGTTCAAAACAGAAATTTACAATGAAATAATAATTTGGCTGTCTACTGAAACTCCTTTATTAATATTCACTCACTCTAGACATTTAATAAAACAGACAAGTTTCTTCCAACAGACATAGTATCATAATTAAATCCATATTTCCCTATTGGCAGTAACTCACATCATGTTACTTCCAAGTCAGTGGAATAAAAGGAAAGAATAGAGATGGAGCAAAAAAATGGAACAAGATAAAGGAACTGTAATAGCCTTACCACAAGATCTAATTGCTTCAGTTGTAGTCTTTGCATCTCATTTCAATAAACGTCCCTCTACACCTGCTTGTACAGGTGTGTCTATCCATATCTCCTGATCCATGCAATCATCTTTCCTAGTTTCTTAAAAAGAAACTAAGTTGGCCAAGAGATAAAGCAGAAAAAGCCAACAACCAGAGACTACATTCATCCCCCAATCCCAATTTTAAGATTGCAGAGTTATTCTTATAGTCTGTTCTGTTCCCCCCCCCCAATTTTAAATAGTCTTCATACTAGCTTGTAAATGAAGGTATCATGCATTTTTCTAATAAATGATATGTGATTTTCTTTTTTGAGAAATAAAGTACTTACTAAAGTATTTAAAGATGATATTTATAAACAAGAAATATTACAAATAGTTTTAAATGTAAACATATTTCAGGTTAATAGAAGATGGCCAATTTGAAATTGTAACAGGAGGTTGGGTCATGCCTGATGAAGCTTCTTCTCATTATTTTGCTTTAATTGACCAATTGATAGAAGGACATCAGTGGCTAGACAAAGCTGTAGGTAAGTCCACATAATTTTTGTCTTGTGAGATTTGCCAACTCTTCCATTTGAGTATAAAGGTTTAAATGATGAATGAATTATTTTCCGTTGTTAATTGCCAAACCACAATTGACAAAATAAATGTACTTAACTAGGTTTATAGTTAAAAAACAGATGTCAGTAAAAAAAGTTTGGAGAACTCATCTCTTAAATGTTGTTGCAACAAACTGAATATGGCTTCTGGAGTAGTATAATGATAATATGAGTTTTCAGTGCTAGTTTTTTGTCTATTGTTGATTATTCAAGTTGAGAAGAGAGCGGTTTTGAAATTTTCTGAGATGAGACATTAAACTTTGGAACCCACCATGTTCACAGGCTGTTCCATAAGGTGCCTCGTCCTCCTAATGCTTTATTATTGCATTTTTAAAAATGAAAGTGTAAAAGACTTCAGAGTAAAAGATTTATTTTTATTCTTTAAAAATATAAATGGTAGGAAGTCAAGACTTAGCATTCATTTTGTATGCCTGCCTTTTTTAGTGTCTCTAATTTCTTGGAAAATTTGATAATTCGTGTGTGTTTGTAGAAAAAATATGTGATTTTACATTTGGGGGTTAGATAGCACTTTTGCTTCGTACTTGACCCAGGGCCCCGAACAGAGGCAAAGCAGTCGGCTGGCAAGAGCAACAGTCTTTTAATCACTGCCAATGTTCACCCAAAAGCTCCCACATATGCTGGCACGAGTTCAAACAATACAGCCAGGGAAGTTTTCACTGTTCTCAAGGCAAGACAGATAACAAGAAAACATAAAGAGTCCTTTTAACTCTCAGCTTGCCTGCAAACTGCAGACTGCAAAGAGATCAGGAATGTAGTCTGTGGTCGTGAAGCAGGAAACAAACTGGTCTGGAATACAAAGTGTCCAGGTTACAAGAGCACAAGTCACAACTATCTCAAGATCCCACGTTTGTTCCCGGCAAATGCCCCACCCCACAGTGTCTCCTTAAATCCTAATCCCCAGGTGTGCCTTGTGGAGTGGGGCAGGACGCTCTCCTCCCGAACGTTCTCTCCTCCTCTCTGCTCTCTTTGCTCTAGGGCAGTGGTGGCGAACCTATGGCACGCGTGCCAGAGGCGGCACTCAGAGCCCTCTCTGTTGGCACATGCGCCACCACCGCCAGCAGCAGGTCATCAGGCCACCACTGCCACCCAGAGCAGGAGCCCTGTCCAGCACAAAGGAGGTGAAGCAGCCGACTAGCAAGCTCTAGTAGAGGTGGTAGAGCAGAGGTCACCAACCATTGTTGATTGGTGGACTGGAAGAAAAGGGAGGGGGAAGCAGTTTACATGCATGCATGCATGCACGGGGCCGTGAGCACACACGTGCTGCAAATGGGGAGGGGCTAGTGCCTGCGTGATACTCACTAGTCCTGCCCCATTCTTGCATGGTGCAGTGCCTTATATCTGCACCTCACGGCATGGCCGTTTTTGCGCCTTGCAGCACAGTGGCCCATTTTTGCGCCCCCGATTTTTGCGTGCCAGAGGTGGCACTCAGAGGCACCTCCCTGCCCCCCCCCCCATGAGGGCACCACAATGCTGATGCAGCCCTGGCACTTTGCGATAAATAAGTGGGTTTTAGGTTGCGGTTTGGGCACTCGGTCTCTAAAAGGTTCACCATCACTGCTCTAGGATCAGGTTGGGTGGGGCTTGCTCCTCGCCTGAACTCTGCCTTCCCTGTTCCAAACCTGAAGGGCCCTGGCCTGCCTCAGCCTGCTCCTCCCTACCGTCCTCCAAAGCCACAGACACCCCCTCCTGGGCCTCAACAGAGAACTCCAACTCCAACTCCCAACTCGGAGGGAGACATGACAGGTTCTCTAGTCAGTTTCTTCCTCATCCATGTGATCATGTTTCCTGTTCCACTGAAAAAGAAACAAAGCTTTCTATTGAATATATGAGGCAACAGTTTACCTTTTGGGAGTTTTTGTTTGCTTTAGAATTGACTATATGCCAACCATTCCAAGTTGTGCACCAGTCCCCAAATATTGGGGATCCCGTGTTAATATGTAAGTATAAATGTTTTGTGTTTATGTAGTCTGGCATTATGTTGTTTTCAACACACATTCTTTTTACTAGGAGTAAAGCCAAAATCTGGCTGGGCAATTGATCCATTTGGACATTCACCAACTATGGCTTATCTTCTAAAACGTGCTGGATTTTCCAATATGCTGATACAGAGAATTCATTATTCAGTTAAAAAACATCTTGCAACCCAGAAGGCACTAGAATTTTTTTGGAGACAGAATTGGGGTAAGTATTACTTTTATATGAGCTCATTGCAATTTTGGAGTCCTTGGTGTTCTTTGAGTTTGGTTGTTTGCTTGCAGACATTTCATTACCCAACTAAGTTATATCCTCAACATAAGGTAATGTTTGCTTCCTGTTTATACATAGTAGCTTGGCCTGCCAGATTGGTGGGGGTGTGGCTTTCTCCTTGGTCATTCCTTGATTAAGTATTGTTTTCTCCTTGATTATTTGGTGATAATCCTTGCTTAATCAGTGGTGGCTGCTGAAAAGGATGTGTTCTGGTGTTTTTGTTTTCTTCTTAGCTTCTTTATTGTCTCTGTTGAATAGTGTGTAACTATGGTTTATTTTTATGCATCTATTAATGGCTGATTTGTCTGAATGTCAAGCTTCCAGTAATTTCCTAGCATTTTTGGATTTAGCATGGTATAAAATGCTGAGAGACTATGCTTAAGTTTGTTTACTTGTGAGTATTCTAACTGCTAGTTGCTTTTCATTTGCTAAAAGCCATTATATTGTTTTGCCAGAATTTCATAGTAGAAAAATACTGTCCTTCATTTTCTAAGTAAACAAGTGTAAATTTCAAAACTGAATACTGCAAATGAAAGTAGTTTTAATTCCTTCAAATATGTACTTCAATACTATGAAGATCTTGGTGATAAATGAACTACAAAATATATAATTATGTTTAAATTCTTGCAAGGAGTTAACTTTTTGTACTACAGTGTCTGTTGCCCAGAGTAATGTAGTGTCAGTTCTGAATAATCTTGTATTTTATACTTTATGTCATATAGTGTGCCTTATTTTAATTGTCATGTTTCTGACACAAATAAACAAGCTCTGAATAGACTTTTTTATTATCATGTTGTATTATAGTGTAAGTTATGCTGCCAAATTTGTGTTGGCAAAATAGGAAGATAGATGACTTCATTATTTTCTATAGTTTTTATTTATTTCTAAATAAATGGGATGGGAACAAACTTTCTAATCAGTTTTTGGAAGCACTAATGAAAGAAGCACATTTCTACTTATAGTCAAGTACCTAAATTGAGTAATGTTTCCAAGTTTTTTTAAGATAGATTTCTCCAAGGTTTACATCTTTGCTTCTTAAACCTGTTTTAGCTGATTTTCTGTTTGACTTTTCTAAGACATTCTGGTACTCTGCAGTATGCTTTATCCAGCATTACTACATTTCTTTTAAAATTCATAGTATATAGCACTATTAGATTTCTCTACACATAGAGCTCCTGAAGTACTTGACTATCATTTTGGATATCTCATATTATCGAGAATCATTCGACTATTAAGGTGAAATGATACGAATAGTTTGAAATTCAGTGCATGTGAATTCTTGGCATATAGCATTCATTGTTAAATCTGTGAAAGCAACCAGCTAGTAGGCTTTCAAGGTATACTAGTATGAAACAGCACAGATTATAAGCTTGTGTTACCTCTCAGTATACCTATTAAATAAAAAATAGTTCCAATTTATATATGATTGTCAATTGTAATCTTGATTTTAAACTGGAAAATGAGTATATAGTATGTAAATGCAATTTAATATTAAATTCTGTCATCTGATAAGATAGAATATCATTTTCTTGTGACATGACATGATCCATGGATCTAGCAATCTTGAGAATGATCAAGAGGAAAGACATATAATGTATATTTTATTAGATGACAGATGGCTTATAATAAAAGAAAAAGAAAAAAGAAAAGTATTTTTGGAATTAATTGGTGATGGAAGAAAAACTCTCTAAGGCCCTGAACTTGGGTTATATGGATTCTGCGAAGTCTGGTTTATGATGTACGTAAAATAATTTATTTTTATATTTATCTTGGTATTTTAATTTTAGATTTGGGATCTGATACAGATATTCTCTGCCACATGATGCCTTTCTATAGCTATGACGTTCCTCACACTTGTGGACCAGATCCTAAAATCTGCTGCCAATTTGATTTTAAGCGACTTCCTGGAGGAAGAGTTAGTTGCCCCTGGAGAGTTCCTCCTGAAGCCATTCATTCCGGAAACATTCAGCACAGGTAAATGTATAAAAATATTAATCATTGCAATAATGCACTATAAAATGTGAACATTTTAGAATTAGACAAAGATGTTTTTTTGCACTAATGCAACTTTGGATTTTTAAACATTATTTCAAGCATTTTACCTGGCTAATGAGCCAAAACCGGATGCCAGAGTAGCTTTCAAGTTAAGTAAAAGAAGACAGCTCACCCCATTTCATGCTTATGATCTAACGAACGATACGTACACAAAAAGATGTTAGCAGGATGGGAGATGGAAGAATTCACAGAAGATGGAAAGGCTATTTAAAAAAAAACAGGAGTGGTCCCAGCTATATAATTCTTAAAACGGTCAGTTGAAAGAGGAGAAGTCTTAAGTGTGGTGGAGTAAAGAATGGTTGAGCTGTTAGTAGGACCAAAATAATAGCCTTGCTGCTCTTCCCTCTGTCCTGGATATAACTGGATGGAATTGTAAACATCCATATCTAGACAGATCATTACAACAACATGATCCAGTCTCTCTCTCTCTCAATATCTATGTTGTGGCATTACAACATAACATTTGTAGCATTCCACAGTCCCACGATTGCAATTTATGACATTTTTTTGCCGGAAACTGGTTTTTCCGTCCAGTTTCTGGCAAAAACTGCCTATTGGGTATAATGGGTTCGCTTAGCGACCACAGCATTCACTTGATGACTCCTACAAAAGTCTTAAAAACCAGTTGTGATCATTTGGTGACTCACTTAATGACCAGCATCATTTATTACTATAATTCAGGGCTCAATTATGATCATGAGCTGAGAAATATTTGTAATAAGCTTAACTATATGTACTCTGTTTACTATATGGACAAAACCAAGAGTTGACAATGCTTTGTTAGACATTAAATCACTGTTGTCTTCTATATAGACATTTGTATCCATAACAGAAGTTGCTTTGTCAACTTCTGAAAGAGTATTACCCAAATTGAAGCCCTCCAAATGCATTTGGGCTGCATCTTTGGAATTTTGAGTCAGTTTGAATGTTGCAGATTTAACATATCTGGGAAATGCCAGAAAGATGGCAAGTAAGGAAACGGATGACTGGAGAATAGGTCACTCCAAATAAAATGCCTTCCTGAGAAAGATCCTAGATTATATATTATCTCACTGTTCCCTAGTATGTTAATTAAACTAATGGTTTATATTAGTGGCATGATATAAAAAAAAGGGGGTACTTTACTTTTTACCATTTGAACCTTTTTTTTTTTTTTTGCTGTGAGTGACTCTGGCAGTTTCTGAAACTGAAGGGCTTCATAATTCTTTGAAGTGCTCCTAGAGCAGTTGTTTTTTTACTCTGTGACAAAAGCTCTTGGTTTATTGCAACAGGGTTGCTAAAACAGAAGAATGTAGAAAAGCCTTTTTTTGCATGGACATTGAAGTTTGCATACCAGAGTAGTAATGATAAGTGAACCCTCTTGTTTTTGTTTTCTCATTATTTTGTTTTGAATATTCCCTGAGTGCTGGGGTTATTGTACTTGTACTTTTAATTATTTTTCACTGTTTTGATCCTTACCTACCTGTAGGAGATTCTGTAAACTTATTCTTTTGGGAGTGAAGTAGCACATAAATGTTAGTAAATAAAATAAATCAATATTCAACAAGTTTTTGTTGGTTGTACTTGGGAAAATTTGTGGATATTTTAGAATAATGAGCTATGAATAAATTTAGCCATAGATGAACAATGGAACTATAATCTGTAATGTTTTATTAGACAGACAGAGAGAGTTAAAATTGGTGAAATTGATGAATTCTCTGGATTTTGAACGTTCCCGTTTCATTGATACAGATTTTCTAAATCTGTTTGCTCAATCATACTGATTAAATATAAATAAACTAAAGATCTCATCCTTTTATATTGAAATGAATGTTGATAAACCTTCATAGAATTGCATATTTAATGAGAAGGAGTAGTCACACTATGAACTCAGGAATCAAATTTGGTTGCATAAATCTTTTTTAAAACGTTAGTAATTTAATTCAATTCAATCAGTAAAATTTTGCAAATCTATTCTTTTATTTCTAAGGGCATGGATGATTTTAGATCAATACAGAAAGAAGTCAAAGCTTTTTCGTACCAAAATTTTATTGGCTCCACTAGGAGATGATTTTCGCTATACTGAAAGTTCAGAATGGGATCAGCAATATCAGAATTATCAGAAGTTATTTGATTATATGAATTCTCATCCTGAGTTCCATGTCAAGGTAAGAAGCGATGGTCTTAAGACACCCATTATTATTATTTTTTCACTACAAATTTTGTTAAAGTTTTACATATGCTTCTGGACTGTTATAGCAAATAAATATATAAGTCTTTTAAAATGTGATTCTCAGCTTCTGGTGAGATATTCTTCCGGTGTACAGGTAGTCCTTGACATATGAGCACAATTGAGCCCAAAATTTCTGTTCCTAAGCTAAACAATTATTGAGTTTTGCCCCATTTTACGACTTTTCCTACTAAATGAATCACTACAATTGTTAAGTTAGTAACAAGGTTGTAAATTGAGTCTGGCTTCCCCATTGACTTTGCTTATCAGAAGGTTGCAAAAAGTGATCACATGACCCCAGGACATAGCAATCATCATAAATGTGAACCAGTTGCCAAGCATCTGAATATTGATCACTTGACCATGGGGATGCTGCAAAGGTGTGAAAAATGGTTATAAGTCGCTTTTTCAGTCCTGTTGTAACTTCAAATGGTCATCACATGAATGGTTGTAAGTTGATTGCAATCCTGTATAGCAGGGGTGTGAAACTGCCGGCCTGCAAGCAGGATGTGTCATGCTGAAACCGCACCCACCTCAGCTCCGGCAATGGGAAAAAAGTCACGATACGTCATGTCACGACACGTTACGTGACGTGGCGAGTTTGACACCCCTGCAGTATGGGGTTGTATAATATATGGAACTGCAGTCTTTGGCTAACAATTTTTAATCTTTATTTGTACCTATTTAGAAATAAAGTTTTATTCCTTGGTACATTACAGAATTGTACAGTATATGCTTTATGTATAAGTCAGGTAGTTTATTTCTTCCTCTAAGAAAATTAAACTCTCAAGTAACTTCATAAAATTTTACACTAATCACTTCAGCTAACAGAACAGATTACCACTTTATCTTCTCTCTAACCCCCCCCCCCCTAAATCTTCACTAAGCTCAAAGGAAAAAAAATGTAGCGAGTCATATGACTCTCTCTTAAAATAGTTTTACACAGTATTAACAGCACAGTTTAAAACTTTTAAAGATAAATGTGTTGTGCTGGCTTTCCACACAATTATTAGGAATATGAATGTGTCCAGATGTCAGAGTTCATACTTATTTAACTGGACTAGAAATACTTTAAACACAGAGACTATATACAGTATATATGTTAAGTTTCAAATCCCCCAAAGTAAAGATTTATGAAAGTAATAGCAAATTTTAAAACAATTATCTGTTACTATTCATAGCTAAAACATAATGAAACTATATAAGATACAAAGTTGAATTTATGTAACCTTGAAATGATTTAGATTTGAATGAAAAGTCATTAGATTAACTGCTTCATGATTTGCTATTTCTTAAATTCAAATGCAGGAAATTTTGTATTTGTAAGCACTTCTGTTCTATATAAAACAACTAAAATTCTTTGAAAATTTGTGGATAATGGACTTCAATGATTTAATTGAAATGATTATATTTATTATTTCAATTGCTTTAAAATTATAACAATTTGTTGCCTGGAGCATAACAATTTTAGTCATATCTGTGTGACATCTCCAAGAATATAGTCACATAGATAGTATGTTATTTATCCTTAGGTATAATGTAGTGTTAGTTACAGTTTTTGTACTGGACTGTTTTAGTTTAGGTTTATGCAACTCTCATTTCTTTCTTTTCCTTCTATGCAAAAGAGAGGGATTCTGTACATAGTTTTCTTCAAGGTTTTGATGTCATTTTAAGTAATATCATGGATATGATGGTTTAAGACAAACTCATGTCATATTCAAAGTAAGTGAATTTCACATTCGGAATGTAAGATGGGATAGTAAACTAACTGCAGCTTGTTTAAACACACAAATATATATACAGCTTTTGTTGCATGCAAAATTATGATGTTCCAAATTTTTGATATATAATTTAGTAGTACATTCAAATCTTTAAGGCTTTCTTAACTTTTAATGCTTTCTCCCTGCAAGCTTCACACAAGCAAAGAATTTGCGAGTGTGAAGAAGGCTTGGAGCATAGGCATATATATCAGCATGTTTCCTGTTGACTTTTGAGAAGTTGTCAGGCAATATTGAAAATGGGGATCATGTGATCATGGCTCATGTAGCAGCTGCACTGAACAGCAGTGTCAAAAAAAATCCCCAAATTTCATTTCCTCATGAGTAGGTCCCAGCCTTTTGTGAGTTAGCCCATTTGAAGTACCTTTTTTGACAAACTTTTTGTTCTATGATGCAACATTTTGCCTAATTGAAGGTTACAAAATATCAGATCGATGCAAGAGTTTTAGTAGTATATAGATTTATAATTAATTAGGATAAATGGTGCTGCTTTATTATGCTAAGCATTGTGCTGGTATCTTCAGAAAAAGAATGGTAAATGAATAAGATAAATTGCAATACACTATAATGCAGACCTGATCAATGAAGTCTTCTAAAATTATATCAGGGATGAAAACTACTCATGCAACAGCTATGTATGCTTAAGGGTGGGGAGCCACAAGATTGGTAATAGGAAAATTGTTTAGGTTTTATCAGAAAAAAATATATTATTTTTCCTAGATAAGATTGTGAGTTTTTAAAATTTAAAAGATATAAGCTAGCTACAAGTGCTAAGTAGGAATCTCAAGTCAAAAGATAGTTCCTACTATCTATCTATCTCATCTTCCCCATTACAGTGCTCCACATTTTGATAATTCATGGTTTGCGTGCAAAATATATACATCAGTCTTCCCCATCACATCTGTTCACCTGTGAAATTAACAAGCTATAGTAGCAAAGGGAAGTAAAAATTAAAACATAAATGGAAAAAGTTTTGGCAGTGATGTGCCATAAGACATTTATAAGCTAAGAAAAATAGAACAAGAAAATCCTGATGATGTTACCTAGTCTGGTAATGAAATGTTCAGAAACTAAATTGAAACAAGCTTGGAGAGCAAACCATTGCCAAAATCTAAAACCCAAGCTACAAATATTTTCTATTATTTCAATGGAAAAAGTTATTTTTGTATAGAGAAAAGAAAAATGAGAAACAAAAACTAAAGTAGGCCAACCTAGAACAACGAGGAAATCACAGCTACAGAAGTGAAACAATAGATTTCTCAAAGTTTGCTTGAAGAACAAAATCTGTTCTAATTGAATGCATGGTAAAGAATTTATACCACATTTTAATTTGCTCTAGGCTCAGTTTGGAACATTATCAGATTATTTTGAGGCGCTGCATAAAGCTGGCAAATTGGATGGAAACAGCGGTAATTCAGTATTTCCTGTTTTGAGCGGAGATTTCTTCACCTATGCAGACAGAGATCATCATTATTGGAGTGGATATTTTACATCACGACCTTTCTACAAACGCTTAGATAGAGTTCTAGAATCATATTTAAGGTAAATGGTGTAATTTTGAATATTTATGCTCTCATGCTATCAAGTAACACATGCTTCTGTAATTATGTTGTTATATTTCTATGTCAATCCAGCAGCATTTATTACGTATATATTCTACAATGGTATCATGCAACAAATCTTGGCCTAAATCTTAACTATTGTAGAATATTATAAAAGCTGTTAGATAATTAATACCTTCTACTGCAGTGATGAACTACCTTACTTTGTTTACCTTTTGGTGAAAACAAGGGGATATATGTTGCTTGAATACTTTGGTTTAGTTTTCCAGACCCTCTATTCTACATTCTCCCAGTTACAATTAGGTTAGCTAATACAGTAACTCCATGTTTACTAAACATACTGACTTCATTAGTCACATCTCAGCTGAAGATTTTTCTACAGAATTTATTTTATTATGTTGTACTTCTATTCAAGAACTATTTCTTCCATAGTCTCTCTCTTTTCCCCAAAATTTAATTTCATTTTGTTAACATCTCATACTTTTCCTAATAGATGACCTTTGGTTGGTATTAAAATCCTGGATTTTTTTTTTTGTTTTGACTTTTTGTTTCTTAGAGTAGTTCAGTAGGTTCTCTGTTAAATCAAGAAATAATCTATCCAGACAATGAAATACTTCTCTTTGTCAAGCAACGAAGGCTATAAAGTCAAATGGATTTTTCAGATCACAGCTTAAAAATTGTAGGAGAAAGTACATATCCACCTGTTGGTTAATGCAGTTAAATCTACTAAACATTCTCTGAAGTGCTCAACAACCTGACTGAACTGTTTTTGTTAATTTAATTACATCATGAATTGTAAGTTTTTAAAATAATCATTCAATTTAAAGTACATTTATACCACTTCTCATTGTAGTTAATCCTGAAGCAGTTCACAAGCCCAATAGAGCAGAACAAAAACACTCCATTAATAAGCTTAGGGGGATATAATGATTACAGGTAGTCAGCCTACAAATGTGGGTTTACAAAAGACATCCAAAACATAATTCCAAAGATATATAAACAATATCCATTTCTTTTATTTTTTGCATTTCTGATTATGACAGACAGGTTCTCAGTTAGCAACATTTAATAGAAATTCTCAGACCTTAGGGAAGGGGAACTGTTGTGGCTCAATAGTGTGAGAGTCAAACGTGCATGCAGAGCATTCCCATGAGCAAAATACTACTTCATTAAGTTGTGAACATACAGAAGTAATATATTTGCTGTGCCCCTCCCAGGAAATAGAAGTCTAGAGACAACCAAAGAAAATGATTGTCTCATCATTTTGGGATTTTCAAATGCTTTTCATGTATCATCTACTCCAAAGGACTATGGTAATCATGATGATGACAAATGCTTAAATTTATATTTTGCCATAAACAGGGCTTTTTTTCAGCCGGAACGCGGCGGAACCGCGTTCCGGCACCTTTTTCCGGGCCGGCCGCACCGGGCGCAACATCTGGGGGGGCGCGCTCGCACTCGCAGCTCTCTGCCCCTGCCTGGCTCACAACCGCGGCCATAGGGAGGCTCGGTCGGCGGCGGGGACCGGGCAAAGGATCCGCTGGGACGGGCTCCAAGAAGCGGCAGAGAATCCAGAGGCTCTCACGCCGGCGCCCTCAAAGCCAAACGTGGGCGTGGCCAGGTTTGGGTGGGGGCGTGGCCAGGTTTGGGTGGGGGCGTGGCCAGGGGAGGGAGGTGAGTTCCACCACCTTTTCTCTGAGAAAAAAAGCCCTGGCCATAAAGCACAATGAAGTAAGTCAGATCCAATTTTAGGTTTAAAGGAATTGTTTGTTTATAAAATGTTTACATTGCCTGAATCCCAGTGACTTCACTTATCCATTGAAGAATATTATAGAAGGCCTAAGCTACCAGAAGATAGACATATTCATACTTAAATACATGCATCCCAGACTTTGTTTTTCAAGCTATGATTTTTTTTATGAGAGTGAGCTTTTCATGCATGAAAGGATCAAAATAATGCCCCTAATCAAATATTTTCCTAACACATCTTACAGCACTGAGTGATTGTATGAAATGCAAGTCAAATTTGCAAATGTTGTCCAACTAAACACATATTTGTTTAGCTAATCTGTAATAAGCAATCTTCTTTTATTTCAGGGCTGCAGAAATTCTATATTCTTTGGCTGTGGTACAATCCAAAAAGTTTGAGAAAACAAAAATCTTTCCTTCAGTAGATCACTACAGATTGTTGACAGAGGCGAGAAGAAATCTGGGACTTTTTCAGCATCATGATGCTATCACAGGAACTTCAAAAGATTGGGTGGTTGTAGATTATGGTACGAGGTAAGGATTAAAAGCTTTAAAGTGTCTTGACAGGTTTTAGTCTTTAAGATGAATCTAATTATCTGGAGTCTTGTTTTAGATCACTTAAGTTTGTTTGCTTGTTTTAAGTTTTAAGTAGTCTAATGCTGGCATGTCCATTTTAATACAGAAAATATTTCATGGCAAATTTAATACAAAAATATTTGAATTTAGTCTTCATAGTTGGTGTATTTATTTTATTCTCAGGCTTTTCCATTCATTAATGAACTTGAAGGAGATCATCACTGAATCTGCTCGCATTCTTATTCTAAAGGACCAAGAAATGTATAGCTACAACACGGCAACACCATTCTTTACAATGGTGGGTTTCCCAAAGCAGCTAATATGATCTTGGTTACTGTTACAGAAGCCATAAATTGTGCTGATGAAAAAAATAGCTTTATAAAAATATAGATTTTAAACAGTGATTTATAAACTTGAACTGGTCTTTTAATCAGGAAATAGAACAGCAGAATTGACTACAGAATATATGCATGTATGCACAACTCCCAGGATCTCTTTTCATAACTTTCCTGTTTCCACCCTAACCTTTTGGAGGGGGGTTAGGTGTCAGCTGGAGTACTTTAAAGCAAACTGGCTTCCAACTGCCCATTTTATTTTTTTAAGAAAACTTCTACATCTTTGTGAGTTTAATACTTATTCATAGGAAAGAAAGGTGTTAATGAAAGGAATTCTTTATTTTGCTTCGGAAAAAAATCTGAGATAAAACATAGAGGAGATATTCTGGAAACTTTGCTGCTACATGGGAGTTGTATTGTGAACTACTAGAGGTGGTATTTTCACTGAACATACAATCTGAAAATAAAATCTGAAATAAGCTCTTCAGTCTAAATTACTATGTGTGTGTATATATATATTTGAATCCCAGGTGTAGACATGTTTCTTAAGAATAAAAATAATGAACTCTGGGATGTAGAATAGCCTTTTAATACTGAGCTTTCGTCAACTAGCTGTTGACATCATCAGAGTAAGGGCTGAGAATAAAGGAGAACCTACATGTGTGCTTGTGTGACCGTTTTTAACGGTCAAGGTATAGAACGTATATATAGCATACAACACGCTTGCTCACATTTAGTTCAATAGTTCTGGCTTTGCTGCAAAAGCCGGTCTCAGACTGAAATTCAAATATCCCTCCTATCAGCTGTTCGGCGCATAGGATCTGCTGCGCTATGCGTAGTCGCACATCAGCTGTAAGTGTCCTCGTGAGAGGGGTGCAATCTATGTCCGTTCGTGAAAGAACCAGTTTCACAACAGCAGAACAAAAGAGAGCGAGAAACGGCCAGTTTAATTACACCTTCTACGAAGTTACTGACA
The DNA here is from genome assembly GCF_001527695.2 of Protobothrops mucrosquamatus. Taxonomy (NCBI): domain Eukaryota; kingdom Metazoa; phylum Chordata; class Lepidosauria; order Squamata; family Viperidae; genus Protobothrops; species Protobothrops mucrosquamatus. The sequence goes on from NW_015387844.1 coordinate 227,353, forward strand.
GCTGACATAATAAAAGGGCTCTTGCAACGCAGAGTGTCTATTCACAGCAAGACAGGCACATGCAACTGCTAGATAGCGAACGGACATTGAGACCTCAGCAAGGACTGGCTCGTGCGGCGAGAGAACCAGCTTCACAGCATCCAGATGGGGGGGTACGACGAGTTACTTACACGTCCCACGAGGGCATCTACTGGTTCACACATCAGAGCCAGACTCGCCACCACAGCTGAGCGCGAGAGCGGAATGACCATGCCAATTGCACCCCTCTTATGAGGACACTTATAGCTGATATGCGACTGCGCGTAGCGCAGGTCCTGAACAGCTGATAGGAGGGATATTTGAATTTCAGTCCGAGATCGGCTTTTGCAGCAAAGGCGGAACTATTGGACTAAATGTGAGCGAGTGTGTTGTGAGCATGCTATATATACATTCTATACCTTGACCGTCACACAAGCACACATGGTCAAAATCACCAACTCTCATTCTAGTACAGTTGCAGGCTCTCTTGGACTATTCCTAGCACTAATTTTTGTTTCATATGTTGCATCAGTAATTAACCAAAAATACTTTCCCTGCTGGTAGGATATTACTCAGTCTTCACAAGATTCTTTGCTACATAAGACTGTCATACAGCTGGGAAAACAGCCAAGGTAAATATTTGGTTCTTTAATATTTAAAAATATCTAAAAAATGTTAAATATTTCTCTGTTGTATATGTGTGAATGAGAAAATTCAGCACAATCACTGTTTGTTCTAGTTTATCCATTCCTAGCATTTGCCCCTCCCAGCATGTGCCCCAACCCAGATTACTTGCACAGATGTTACTTCCGATTAGCAGTGGACCAATTTCTATTATAAATGGTTAACTATGTCATTACTAAAGAAACCCGACTACGAAATAATGCTTCTTGAATAAATAAATGCTTAGATTCATAAAAAAATAATTTCAGTTGCATCTACACTTCTATAAAACAGAATTCTACAAAAACAAGGTGTCATAGCTAGTAAGATGTGGAATTTTTGCTTCTGGGGAATTGGACACTTTCCAAGAGAATATGCAATTTCGTTGGAGACTGTAAACGGAGAAGACTGGTGGATTTCCATTCTCTTTTCCAAGAAAAAGAATTGTTTTCATTTGCACACTGTCACCATTGAATATCTTTATTTTAATTGTAAAAGTGTTTGCTTTAATATATCTTGCTTTGGCAGCCCATCAGTTGATTATAATAATATAATGTAACACAATTCAAATGTTTGTTGCATTTGAATTACTTCTTGTATAAAACAGACATAAGCCAGAAACAAAGGAAATGCTAAGGAAAAGGTTGTAAGAGAGTAATAAAGGCATATTTAGAGGTCATTAGGGCAAAAAAAATGTTTAAAACATTCAAACAATATTCAAACAATATCTATCTAAAATGTCTGACTTTTTAAAACAATCTTTAAATCTTAACTTTTCTATTGATTTTATTTTTTAATCTTTAAATGTAAAGATTGATTATTATAGTGTTTCAGAAAATCTGCTTGATATTATTGGTTTTATATTAAGCTTGAATTGATTTAATGAAGAAAACAGTAACAACATGAAATGAAAAAGGCTACAAGTGTCTTTCTTTGCCAATTGATACAACATGATAAACCAAAATGTTGCTGCATCCTGTTGTGCATTTCATTTTCTCTTTCTGCAAGTAGTCTTGGGTAACAAAACCACATATTGCTTTCTTCACAAACGAACTGTCTACAGTTTGTTAGCTTTTTTCTGCTCATGTAAAAAGCTAATAATGCAATCAGAGCATTGGACATCAACTTGTAGCATGTTCACAAAGTTTTATATCAGTCATAAATAAGCTGAGGTGCATGCGCATCACATAGACCACAGCGGAATAAGGTAAATTTGTTTAGATTAAGTCTGACTATTGAAAATTAATCATTGCTAACAATGAAACTTAAAATCAAATATTTGAACTCCTAAGGGCCACAAGTAATGAGAACAGAATTGTAAGAGTTAATTCCTTGAAACCTTGCTCACAATTTGTTGTTGTTGTTACTATTATTGTTATCTAAATTTATATGTCATCTGACTCCTCACGATGGATGGAAGTAGAGATTTAAAAATACTTGCTTCTGCTAATATTGCTCATAGGTTACGACTCAGTGCAATGGAAAATATGTATGTAACTTGTGCATATTTATATAATCTTTCTATTATAGCATTCCCAACTTTTATGGTCAGTGGACACATTTTGACAACATTGTTCTGGGCACGGTAGTTGCTTTGCATGGGGAGGGGGTTGTCCATTCACAGAACAACATGGCCAAACACAGACAAGAGAGCATGAAACTGAAAAGGCACCAAAGTGGAGGGCTGCAGGCACAATAGTGAGAACCATAGACCTAGTTGGGTCCCAAAGGTAAACATACTTGGATGTATTCTTTCTTACAGTGTATAAATAGCAGAAGTGACAGCAAATAGTTTTAGGTACAGTGATAATGAAAAAGGTATCAATTGCACTGTAACCAAAGAAAAATAGCTCTGAAATAGATTTGTTTGCACATTTGTTGAACAAACTATCTGTGATGTCAAATTACCATTAGAATTTTTTTTATTACAAACGCTGACCCTATTGGCAAAAGTAATATTATACTGAGAATTTTTAAAAAATAGAAAATACATTGTATCCAGTTACAAAACTTTTAAGATTCAGAGGTCATTCCCAAGTTTTAGGTAAAAATTTGCTATGTGCTTTTGATTGAATTGCAAGATTCAAAATGATGCTGAATTTTGAAGCCCACATTTTTTTTTTTGAGCTTTTCTTCCAACATTCTCTGGCTTTGTTGCCACTTTCAAATATGACTTTAATCATTTAGGGTTTAGAAATTATTATTTTTACAGATAGCAATAAGTGTGTGTTGTTTTGACTTTTTTTTTAGGATTCCAGGCTGTATCTTTATTTGAGGGGGGGGGAATTTACATTACCATTTATGGATGGTGCTATAATTTGTGAAATATCCATATACTTTTATGATGATCTGTGGATTTTGCCAATTGTTTCTCCTGTTTATCAGGAGAAAGGAAGCAAATTTCCTCTCTTTGGAGTTCTTGCTCACCTACCAGTTATATATTTATGCTTTTTGAAGAGATTATGTTTTAGCATTGAGGATTTTGCATTCAGTTATGCTGTAATGTGTGTTTGATGCAGTTCAGTTTTCCTAGTTAAAAGTTGCATGACATAATGTTTAGGCATATTGGTATGAATTTTTCATTGAAGTATGTTTGATACTAGAGGTAAGTAATTTATTTTCTTTGTAAAGGTTAAGGCTTGCAGTTGTCTGTTTCTGGGAAATTACGTAGGGCATTTTAAAAAAGCATCTCTGTTGTTTTTGTTAACATGCGATCAATGCAACAGTTCCACCAGATTTTTATAGCCTTCCTGAAAGTTCATAAAGGGAGGTGGTATTTTTGCAAATGAAAATTATCATAGATGCACCATTGATTTAAATGCACCATCCCATTGCTTAGATTCATACCAAGATAGATTTTTTTTTCCCATGCCAAAGTGGCAGTAAGAATAAAACACAATTTAATTGAAATTTTGGAGAGCACTTTAATGCTGGAATAGGCCAAGCCAGACTTCTAATTCTAGGAAAAAAAATGTTCTGACTGGAAATTTTTTTCTTCAGGGTCTTTCTGGCTGATCGAAACAGGAGAACAATTTTAAATTTTTGAAGGAAGAATCAATTCCAGCATAATCCCAGAGGCCAGTGCCACAAAGAAGTGCTCTGAATGGTGAGAGCAGCATAGCTGCCTGTTGCCTCTAAAACAGAGGTAGTTGTTCAGTTTTTCGAAGTTCTCCAGGAATTTAAATGGGGAAAAACTTCCTTCAATAAACCTGTCGCTATGCTTCAGGATTTTTTTTTAAATTTTTTAATTTATTTGTGATAAGTTATATCTGGTCACTGTCTTCCACATGAGTGGTATTCTGTGCTACACAGAATGAATAGAGTCTGTTGTGAGCGTGATGCTTCGTTATTGTAACTGTGATGTTATAGGTGGCATAATATCATATAACTGCTCTAAAACAGTATAGTAGATTTGTGTTAGTCATAGCTACAGTGTGCATACTGTTGTGTATCTGAAATGCAAAGTTATTAACTGGAAACTCTGTACACAAATCTTGTGTTTTTATTTTTCCTTTCCGAAGATGCAAACATACAGTTGAAGACTACTAAAAAGATGTATTCCTTCTGCTTATAGGGCTTGTTCTTAGCTTTTAATTTTCTTCTCTTCCCCAAAATGTTTCTTTCCCTGATAAATTAGACTATTCCAATTCATTTATGTACAAGTGTCATAAATTAATTCAGTGACGTTTTTCTTGGTGGTTGTGTTCAAAGTAGAATAATTATATAGTTAGTCCTCAACTTATGACCTGTCTTTTAATTACTGTTCAGAGTTACGACAGCCTCAGGAAATGTGCTTTCTGTCATAAAATGCAGCATGGTCACATGATCGCATTTCAGGTACTTGGCATCGAGATCACATTTAAGACTGGCTGTAGCTACCTGCAGTCACATGACCAAAATTTGCAACATTTTTGGCCAGTTTCCAGTGGGTTTTGCCAATTTCTAGCAATAAATGCCCATTTGAGAGAATGATTTGCTTAATGACCACTGTAAAAACAGTCATAAAATCAGACCTGGTCACATGGGTGCCTTGATTTCTGACCATCATGACTTCTGATCAAAATTTCAGTTCTAATTTCGGTTGTAAGTCAAGGATTACTTATATTGCCCTTATTTTTCTGTATCATTATTAGTCAGATTTAACGTTTTCCTTTCTCAATTTGTGTGTTATGCAAATTATATATTAGCAGCTTGCATGTCTCCTAGGTACAGAGATATATACATTCTAGTTTGCATCAGTGACAAGGTACTGGAGAATATATCTGGGTTCATATAATCAGTGGGGATATGAATTACAGCTTTAAATCAGTAAATAAAATTAATCTTTATTTGAGAATGTAAACGTTTTAGGTGTGTAACTATATAATACGAGTCTTTATGGATTCCAGCATTCTATTCTCATAATGGACAGTCACATTCCTATTATAAACTGTAGAACAGAATATTAACTTAATAGTACTGTACTCTTCTGATTTAATTTTAAAGATGTTTCGTTCTTCCTATATTTCCCAACATTCAACTATATTTGATCCTGGATTTAATATTATATGAAATATGTCCTTATCTACTTTTAAGATAAACTTAAAAGTTGAAATTAATTATGTTGTAGTGCCTGATTATACTAGTATCCATGGACCTCATATTGCCTACTCTGGGGTAAAACATTTACATAGGCAAAGCATAGAACCGAACATCTGCTTGAATGATTTCTATGTAGATCTTTATATTATTTAGTTCTCTTGGTTTATAACAAAATTGTGCAGTTCTAGACATTGATAGATTTGGTGATACAGGTTCAGTTGCAATTAAATGCTACTTAGAGCTATTCCCTTTGCTAGTGAATATCTACCTACCTACTTACCTACCTACCTACTTACCTACCTACCGTTTATTATATAACTTCACACTTTTTATTTTTCTGGAGGTATTTCAGAAGAATACACATCAAAGCAGAAATTTTCTTTATGATATGGCCAGTTTGATTTTATAGGTATATCAATTTTGTGGAACTTACCTTGATTATATTTTCTTTCTAACTTGAAACTTAGTTGCTTTTATTCTTTTTTTTCTGTAAGTATAGAATACATACACACAATTTCAATATATTCATTTTGACCTTTGCAGCTGGTACTTGTACAGATTTACAGAGGAAGTATTTCAGTAATGTAACTAATTGTGGAACATGATAACATGAGAATGGGGCCAGAAATGCCATGTCTAGATATACTATTCTAATATTAAAACTATTTTTGTAATCTGATATATTAATTGTGGCTTTAACAGTGCAATAGCATTTCTGTAGCTATCTTTAGATTCACCAGATTTGTTAGTTCAATTTCGATAATCACCAGAATTTAAGTTTTAGCTCCAATATATCTGGATGCTACTAAGTCAGCAAGCTGCTAAACAGTGGGTTGAATCTGGCAAGTTTCCTTCATTGGAAGATGTTTACTTTGGAAGAAGCTTAATTTCATCCAATCCAGTGCTATGAAATACTTACATTTTGAAAAATAATGGTACATTTATGCACTGTAATTTTTTAAGAGGGTGTTACATAAGTCCACTGAATATATCCTACAACAGGATTACAGATAGTTCTCAATTTATGACTGGTCGTTTATTCAAAGTTACCCCCCAAAGCTACTTAATACCTGGTTCTGAAGTTCCAATGGCAGCCTCACCCCCATAGTCACATGACCACATTTTAGATGATCAGCAACTGGCCTGCATTTACAGCCATTTGCAGAATCCCACTGTTATATGACCGCAATTTATGGTGTTTTTAGTGCTTACTTCTGGTTCGCTTAATAATCACAGTTTGCTTAACAACTGCCTCCCAAAAAGTTGTAAAGTTGGGTGGGTCATGTAATGACCTGCTTTATTGGCCATTATGACTTAACAACCATAATTGCCAGGCTTAATTACAATTGTCGGTCAAAGACTACCTTACTAATTCATCTTGATCAGGGATTTATTTACTGTATGTATCCTCGAAATATATAAAACTATGGTTATTTTAAGATGAAAAAACAGGCTGGGTTCATACATCATGATAAGCCATAATATAGTTGGTTTTTATTTCATATATGCAAATGGAACCATAAGTAAACTGTAGATTATTTTTGGAAAATAAATATTTTTTAATGTACTTGATTTCTTTGTTGTTTTGTTCCATCATGTCCAATTCTTGGAGACTGCCTGGACAGGTCCTGCTGTTTTCTTGGCAAGGTTTTTCGGAAGAAGTCGCCTTATGACACTACCTCTTTGCTAGGACTGAGAGAAAGTGACTGGCCCAAGGTTAACAAGCTGATTTTCTGTTTAAGGCAAAACTAGAACTTACAGTCTCCTGATTTGTAGCCGGATGCTTTAACCACTACGCCAAACTGGCTCTCAGTTGCTGTTTAGCAATGTATAGTAACAAGGACTCAATTTTTTATACTTTAGGTCAGGGGTAGTCAACCTTGGTTCTTTTATGACTCGTGGACTTCAATTCCCAGAATTCTGCTCAGGAATTCTGGGAGTTGAAGTCCACGAGTCATAAAAGAGCCAAGGTTGACTACCCCTGCTTTAGGTGATTTCCTCAACCCTTTAGGCAATCAGTAGAAGTATAAAAGAGATAAAAGTGGTGAATTGTCCAAACAATTGATGACTGTTTTACTTCTCTACAAGATTGAATCTGATTAATGTGTGGTTTCCTCAAACTATACATAAAATAAATTATGGCTTAGTCCAGTCATGAACCCAGTCATGAATATATCTGATTCAATTTCTAATGATTTCTCATATCTGTGGAATTTATTTTAAGTGAAGCAGAATTACTTTACCAAATTACAAGGTTCATCCATTTTCTTGCAGGCACGTTTTGATTTTTAATCCTGTGGAACAAGAACGTTCATCGGTGGTTTCACTCTATGTGAACACGCCTAGAGTTAAAGTACTCTCTCCATCTGGAAAAGCAGTTGTGGTCCAACTTAGTGCAGTATGGGATGGAACATCTAAAATATCACACGATGCATACCAGGCAAGCTATTTTAATATATATGTCTACATGTTCTAAAACAAACTTAATTTTGGAAAATGTCCTACTAATTGAAAAATAAAAAAAATACTAAATTTCAGTCAATAATTTATTAATGTTGATAAAGAATGTCTTCTGGATTGTTTTTTAAAATTTCCAATTACTAAAAAAAAACAAAAAAAAAACACACCCTCTCTTAGTGCCTCTATTCTGAGGCTTGGAAAATTCTGGAACTTTTACAGTTAAATCCCAAGAACCTTTACTTAGAAATAAAATTTGCTGGGATTAATGGATCTATTCCCAACTTAAAAATTCAATACGGGATTGCAATTTAAAAAAACAATATTGATAAACTGATCAATTATATTTTTTTTCACTTTAGTAGTTTAAATTTAAATTTGGTAAGGAGATCTGAATACAGATTCATTTGTGCATGTATTTTTTAAATTAGATGTTTATATAGAAGTATGCAAGTAACATTCCTTTCTTTTTGTTTTGTAGTAGGAGAAAATAACCTTACTTTGATTAAATTATTAGCCAAATGAATGTACTTTAAGACAGTCAGATGTTCATACCTAGTGGTGCTATATGCTTTGTACCTACTATCTAATGGAATACATAGTTCATGTAAAGAAGTAAGATATATTTTGTCTACTTGAAACATACAAGTAAGGGTCTGAAACACAACACAGTATCAATTATTAAGTATAATATTTTGAATTTGATTCCTTTTGACCAGGTGAATTTATCATTTTTATAATTTATCAAAATTTATCATTTTATTATATCAACTTATTTTATCTATATAATTTTTAAAATAGGAAATAAGATATTTTAGTGATATCTGTGACAAAAGACTTCTTAGGTAGGGGCAGCTGTAGGCTTCGAAACTAAGCAGAGTCAGGCATAGTAAAGATCTGAGAAATGTCCACAAATTCCTGTGTGGAGGATAGTGAGGAAGCTATTTTTTTTTTTTTTAAAGAAATCCTCAAATAAGGCAATGCCACTTCCATAGCTTCATCATGAAAACTAGGTGTGTCCATGGAGTCATGAGGAACTAAGCTTACCTGATGGTGTGTTTACCATATGATGGATGTAATAAACTGAAAGTGTAGTTAATGTAAGAAATCATTCTTCTGGATAAATTTGTACTTCTTTTGACTTGATTTTAAGATCTTACCTATTTGTTGTTTTGAGAGCCAGAAATATTTTTGATGCTTGGATATCTGTTCTTGACACCAGAAATGTAACATTTTCTTTTCTTTTCACAGATCTCTTTCTTGGCTCAATTACCTCCTTTGGGTTTTGGAGTTTATGAGCTTCTAGAGGGACTGAATTCAGAAACTGCAGTTGCTGATTATAATCTGTATCATAATGATAAAGCTAAATTAGTCAAGCCATACAGAATTTTTACTGTTAAAGAGGTACAGAATGCTTTGGATGAGATCATGTTAGAGAACCATTACATGAAAATCTGGTTCTCTGGGAATTCTGGACTTGTTGAGGTATGAATGTAAACAATTTTTAAAATACTGTTGTTACTGAAATTATGACGAAGATTAACCTCATTAATTGCTTTCCCTTTAGAAAGTAAATACAAAAGAGGATAATAAAAATTATCGGGTAAAGTTGGATTTTGCTTGGTATGGAACTACCAGTAACAGAGATAAAAGTGGAGCTTACCTTTTCTTGCCAGATGGAGAGGGCAAGGTAATATTACTACATTTTTGCAATAGGTTTACTTTTGGAATTTATGTAGGAGGGAAGTGAAGTGACTGTTGATGTATTCACTTGGAATCAAAGTTGACTCCTTCCTAGTAAAAAAAAATAATCCAATTTAGTAAAACAGAATGTTGAGAAAACTGCCTTCAGACTAATTAAAGGAGAGTGGGGGAGGAATGGTTGCTGAAATTACAGGTATATTTGATGTAGTTTACCTGTTCTTTGTTTTGATAAATAATTAGGCAATTAAATGAAATAATGTATTATATACTACACTATCATCTCAATCATTATATGATTAGTTTAGACCTGGATTTAGAATTTCAAAAGATTTAATTTTTTGGATGATTTCTCATGTTCCCATTTAGAAATTGTGAGATCTACTAGCAGGGAGCTAAATGGTGAAGAGGGGAATTGATAATTGTTCATTCGATTTGTGTTCATTCTTAGTGAACAGTGACACGGAGAAACAAAATCGGTCTTAATACAGGTAGTCCTCAACTTACAACAGTTCATTTAGTGACCATTCAAAGTTACAACGGCACTGAAAAAAATGACTTATGACCATTTTTCAGACTTATGACTGTTGTAGTATCCCCATGGTCACATGATTTACATTCAGAAGCTTGGCAACTGGTTCATATTTATGACGGTTGCAGTCTCCCAGGGTCATGTGACCATCTTTTGCGATTTTCTGAAAAGCAAAGTCAGTGGGAAAGTCAGATTCACTTAACAACTGTGTTACTAATTTAACAACTGCAGCGATTCACTTAACAAATTTGGCAAATGGGACAAAACTCACTTAACAAATTTCTCACACAGCAATATAAAGTCCAAGCTCAATTGTGGTCATAAGTTGAGGACTACCTGTATTTACTTTGTGGTTAAATACTTGAATGGTTTAAACCAGGGGTCTTCAAATAAGACTTGTGGACCTGTTGTCTGGGGAATTCTGGGATTTGAAGTCCACAGGTCTTAAAGTTGCCAAGTTCAGACATCCCTGGTTTAAACATTTGGAGGAACTAGTTGGAATAGAAGTGATAATGTGTTCCTCTTCCACTTCTCTCTTTCAAGAAGGACCATGAAACTTGAATCTAGAAGGTACAAATTTGTTTACTTTTGTCTTCTTTCAGCCTTACATTTTTTCTGATCCACCTATCATACGGGTGACACATGGGATAATTTTTTCTGAAGTTACTACTTTTTTCAGTCACGTGACACACACTGTACGACTTTATAAAGTTCATGGTAAGGTAAATTAACAAATGAAATTAGCTCTTCTATTCTGTTTAAAGAATACAGATGATTATAACTGACTATTATTTCTTTGACTTGCTGTGCTATTGACTGTTAAAATCTGTCAGTGGTTTACAATAAAACCAAATTTCAAATCAAGGCATTAAAATCAATTTGACTAACAGTAAAACAAAACCAATTGCTAAAATTAACAATCTACAGTTAAAAAGCCTCACCAAAAATATGTCTTTTAAAGGAGTTTCAGAAAGCTAATAAATATACTAACTCGATCATAGAGGAAGTACATTTCAGAGAACTGAGGCACCACTAGAAAAGATATACAACCCCAATTCACTGCCAGAGAAACTCTCAGCCTCTCTAGCAAACTTTGTCCCTGAGAATGGAAATTCCTGTGAAATGAGATGTTCCTTTAATCATCATGGACCTTGGTCATGTTTAATTGTAACAATCAGCATTTTGTTTTTTTTGTCCTGGAATAAATTGACCATTGTGGAGCATGAAGCCTGATATAGTTTTTCTGCATTCTTCCTGAGACCAGTGAAGCCTCTGAGTTTTGCAGCAATTGAATTTATGGATTCGCCACAAAGGCAGATCCACTTAGAGTGCATTAATATAGTCAAGCTTAGAGGTTATTCAGCACTAATGCTACAACTTTAAAATCATTTTCTTCCAGAAATAAATGCAGTTAACATGTCAACTGGACCTTATAAAAAAGTTGATCCCTATTATTGCCTGTGGGGGGAAAACCAGAGATAAATTCAAGGAGCTCTGTCTCATATCTGCTCCTTCTGAGAGAACGTTACTGCATTCTGAATAGGCAGATCAATTACTTCTCTGAAAATATGACTCCTCATAATAAAGGAATCACTGTGGATTTTACTCCGCTTAGTCGTTGCCAACTATGGGCGGTGGTGCTCATCTCAGTTTCGAGACCATTGAGCCAACACTGTCCAAAGACATTTTTGTGGTCATGTGGGCAATATGACATCACAGAGCACTGTTACCTTCCCACTGTAGTGGTACCTATTTATCTACTCACATTTGCATGCTTTCAAACTGGCAGAAGCTGAGGTGAGGATAGAAGCTCACCCCATCACTTGGCACTTAGGTCTTGAATCTGGGGTGCCGGCTTTCCAGCTGACAAGCTTAGTGTCTTAACCGCTGAGTCACCACACCACTCTGACTCCTAACAATAAACACTTTAATTTTCTCAGGTCTCAGTTTCAATTTATTATTCTTCAGCCAGCCCATTACTAACTGTTCAGGGAAGTTCTAGTCTAGTTTTAACTGCAATAGAGGTTAACATGCTCAATTTATGCAGCCTACCTGAGGCTGGGCTATTGTAATAAATTGTATGTGAAATTACCTTTGAAAAGTGTTCAAGCTCTGGTGACTTTGACCTTTGAAAGTCTCCAAACTATCAGGCAAGGTTATCTCAAAGATATTGTGTTTTAGCAAGTTCAAATGTTAACCATGTATTAATAATCTGAAAAGAATATTTCTTTCAAGATGTAAAATTTCAGTTATTTCTACAACAAAATATAGAAAATAAAACATGTATAATATTTATTTGGAAAGTATTTTAGCTTTCTGAAATACCTGAATTATATTGCATACTTAGCTTCTGCTTCTGTGAGCACAATGGAGAAATAGAAAAATCAATGGGCTATAAAGTATGTGTGGGTAGGTGTGCTCACATATCTGTGTTTTCCTAAAATTGTATGCACTCCAGATGTGTGAAATTTGATTCCCAGAATTCTCTGCAGTACCATGCTGGTGGTTAATTCTAGGAATTTAAGTTCACAGTGCTGTTGGGCATTCAGATTTTGGAAGGCTTGGATGTGTGTATGGTTAGTTGGTTACTTACTTAGATATATGCTTACTTATTAATTTCTGACCTTTGCCCTATTGTTTCAGAATAGTGAACATAAAACATAAAATAATAGAGTTGGAAGGAACCTTGGAGGTCTTCTAGTCCAACTCCCTGCTCATGCAGGAGACCCTATACCAGTTGTGGGATCCAAATATGTGAACAACCGGTTCTCTGTGTGGATGCCGCTTCTGGAAGTCCATTCTGAGCCTGGGCAACAAAAAAATAGCTACCAATTCTGCCAAACTGGTGCAAACTGGCTGAATCTCACCACTGCCCTATACCATTTAATACAAACGATTGTCCAGTCTCTCTTTGTCCAGTCTCTCTTTGAAAGCATCCAGTGATGGAACACTCAACACTGGTAAATGGTAATGGTAGGAATCAACAACTCTGCAGGAAGAACTCTATAGATATCTAAAGAAGTAATATTTTTTATTCCAATTTTTACTAAAGTAGGAGATTATGAGACATTTGTATCAGCTAGGTTTATTGGTTTAAGTAATCACTATTGCAAAATGTCATGTCAGTATATTATAAGATACCTTTTATATTTAGGATTAGAAGGTCAGTCTCTTGAGATATCCAATATTGTGGACATAAGAGAAGAATACAATCGTGAGATTGCAATGAGAATTTCATCTGATGTAGAAAGCCATAACAAATTTTATACTGACCTCAATGGATATCAGGTAATTCTCATGAATTAATGGATATTGTACACATGTATTAAGTTCTTAAGTTGTTTTTACATATTTTCTTGAAATTAATTCTATAATAAACTGCCTAAAATTCAATCTGAATTTTGGGTCACAAAATTTTATATAAAATTAACAACTTCTTTTAAACACTGTAAAGATACATTTCTTTCTTAGTGAATATGAAGAAAAAAATATTTGCTTTGTTCTAGGGAAATAATATTTGGGAAACTTTGATGGATAATTTTAAGTGTGTGTGTATATATGTGTATCTGAGATGCCCGCATAACAACAAGAATTGAGTAAAAAAAAAAATCCTTTCCTTACAAATTCTTAATTTGTATAGGCTTATGGGCATTTGTTATATAAGACAGTGTTTACTATTCAGACTTTCAAAAATATATCATTAAAAATGTAGTTTCTTCAGCTAATGTAAATAGCATCTTTGCCTGGTCTTTTTGTGGCTGAATTTTGCAGAAATATTTTTAGCAATCATTTTGGTAACATCTAAGTGGTGTATTCTTCTTATTAGTGTCAATTGACATGTCTCATGTTAATAAAAATGTGATTGAAATATCCACATAATATATACTTTTATAAATTATATAAAGTAGTATTCACAATTATTATTTTTATAAAGCAAATGCAGTTTTTCTACTTGTATTATTTAAAGTCTCAACATTCATTGAAGTTACATTTTCTAATTTAGATTCAGCCTAGACAGACAATGAGTAAATTGCCTATTCAAGCAAATTTTTATCCAATGACTACAATGGCTTATATACAAGATAGCAAGATTCGCTTGACCCTTCATTCTGCTCAGTCTCTTGGAGTTGCAAGTTTAAAAAGTGGTAAGAAATGGTAGTAACTTTTACAGTATGACTGTGATGAAAATCATACATTTATTTTAATAATGCCATCATACGCTATCATCTAACAGTCTTTTCTGTGTCGCAGGTATTTGGGACTGCTATTTTGAGTTTGACAAGTTATAACAATATTAATTTAGGGAAGTTCTAAATTTGCTATTTTGTACATATCCCGTATTATTGCTTCAGAGATTTAAAACAGTTTCTGGGAAGTATATTGCAGTGAATGTTTAATAGCTACCATGTGTAGAAATAAAATCAGTGTTTTGGTTTTTTTAGGCCAGTTAGAGGTTATCATGGATCGTCGACTTATGCAAGATGACAATCGAGGTTTAGGTCAAGGCGTGCAGGACAACAAAATAACAGCTAATCTGTTTCAACTTCTGCTGGAGAAAAGAAATGAAGTAAATATGGTAAGCAATTTCATCATTTTATAGTCTAAGTAAATATATTCACTTATGTATCATCGATATATTCCCCAATAATTTTTTATAATATTATATTAAGCAGTCATCTTCAGTGTTCAACCTTGTACCATCCTTCTAGGCCAGGGGTCTGTTCTGTTTTCGAAGCAAAACTAGGAAATGATTTGGACCTTATGTTTGATTTTGTTTCTTATCCCTGATTTAAGTTACAGTACATAAATATCATCTTTGCTGTCTTTCGGAAATACATATTTTTATTTATGATGCTATATAATTTCGGACACTTACAGTAAGAAGTGCAATACTGTGGGTTTTTTCCTCTGGAAAGGCCCCGTGCTCTTTACCAATGCACAGAATATGGGGAACAAATAGGAAAAACTGGGAGTCTTAATGCAATCAAGAGATTGCACTACAACTACAGGTAGTCTTTGCTGAACAGCCATTCATTCAATGACTGCTTTAAATTACAACAATACTTCAAATGGCAGATATGACCCATCCTCAAAATTACACTCTGCTATTACCTATCCACTGCCACCCCCTGCTGATCTTTGCATTCTTCCTCCTTCTTGGCACGGGGGGGGGCTCTGTTGGTGCTGGGCTTGCCACTGCTGCCCCAGCTGCCAGGTTTCTTAGCCCGCCACACAGTCCATTCTGCCTGTTGGGGCTCCTAGCAGTGAAGTGCCACCTCCTGGCTGCCCTGATGTTGCAAGGGTCTAGTTTAAAGGGGTTGACATGTCCCAGGACACACACACAGAAAAGCAAAGGAAAATAGGCAAGCAGTTGCAGATTGTGAACTGCCAGAACTTTCATCACTAAGCAGTGCATCAGTGACATTTTGCCTAATGCCTAGCTTAGGGTTGAAAATTCCATTTCCAATTAGGTTGTTAACTGAGGACTATCTGTATAATAGAGCGAAAACAATTGAGATATTACAGAGGTGGTATAGACTACCAAATTAGGTAGAAGATCTGAATAACATTCTCTTGAACCAGAACTTTCAGGGAAGTATGGCATAGTAATAATGGAAGACTAATGAGTTGGGGTAAACATGTCAACAATTAATGCCCTATGTGCCATAGTAAAAGAAGAAAACAAAGTGCTGCATTCTTTAGATCAGTGATGGCGAACCTTTTAGAGACCGAGTGCCCAAACTGCAACCCAAAACCCACTTATGCATCGTTGGGTGCTGGATGGGTGTGGCCCATTGGGTGGGCGTGGCTGTGGTGGTAACGGCAGACTGGGTGGGACTAAAAAGTTCAATCAATTCCAACTTTGCAAGATCTTTTTTTTCCCGTGAGAAGTTGAAATTGACTGATTGAACCTTTTTTTTTTGCACACAGCGGCAGAGGCCTAAAGCGAAAAGGTTTTATAAAACCCAGCTGAAGGCCTAGGACTGGGGCTACGGCACACGTGCCCACAGAGAGGGCTCTGAGTGCCGCCTCTGGCACCCGTGCCATAGGTTCACCACCACTGCTTTAGATAGTGGTGACTTCAAATTGAAATCGGCATTTTTGCTGTCATTTATTCTTATATAGCATGACCAGAGGCAGAAAAGTTGATAAGGAAAAAACGTAAGTAACACTTTGCCCAGGATCCAAGTAGTTGATATATAAATGGACATTACTGTGACAACTGGGCATATGTAAAATTTGCATACATTTAGTTTTATTCATAGGCTCATGTATCAATATAAATAGAAGTAAATATGCCCACTGTATCACATGGGCAAATATCTAATTATTTTCTTTCTGCTTTTTAATAGAAAGAAGAACAGTCACTTGTCAGCTATCCTTCTATACTTAGTCACATGACATCATCTTTTATAAATCATCCTATGATTCCAATGGTTACTTCTGCAGGCAACTTTGCCCCATCACTTTTGAATACCTTTTCTCCTTTAATTTCATCTATGCCATGTGATATGCATATAGTTAACTTGAGGACAATACAGTCAAAGGTGAGTTCCTAATGCACACTCTTACATAATTCCAGTATTCCTGTAAATATAAAATGTTTGTGAAATATTACTGATACCAAGTATTCAGATGGTGTTCCCCAGAATAGCAGTGAACTGGCATGATGTGCTTGCGGACGAGAACCACAGTTTCTTACTCTGTGTAACAAGCATAATATGGTATAGCTGTCTCCTCTTAAAGTGCATTGATTTATAGATGCGTTTCTTTTTTCTCCTGTAACATAAGCTGTATTTCAGAATGAAATTAATTTGCTGTATAACTAGGCTGCTGTTATGTGAAACTACTGAAGGAGAGAGAGATAAAAATGTCTTGTAAATCACAAACCACGATTTTTGTAACAAACATAATATTATTTGTAACAATAATATTATGAGGTTATCTGGCTAATAATGTATGTCACTGAAGCACTAAGACTTTAAAAATATTCTTGAATTGCAAAAATATTGAGATGATGAATTAGTACTATTAACCTATTAAGCCTGACAAAATTTGTCATATATTTCAATAACCTGGAAGGCGTGGTGCATATTTCCAACAGTATATGTCTTGACATATACATTCTATTTACATGTTTTTAAATTAAGAGTAGAATATTGTGGCATATGCATATTCCTTTTGACAGCTTTGAATAAATTGGAAAGATTGGCTGAAGACATTCTTCAAAATAGTAATACTTAAAATGAAAAATATTATTCCTTTGTGAGTACCAGGTAGCAAAAGTAGGATTTTACTTTGTTGTAAGGATTGCTGTCAGGTCTGTTAAGGACACAATTTGGTCTTAGAATGGGCATTAACTTAATTTGGAGTAGTTGGGATGTCTCTGTGAAATTTCTAGTTTTGTGCCTTCTGGACTTTCTATTGAACATAAGAGAGCAAATGTTGGATTTAATGAATTTTGGTCTGATTTACCATAGCTCTTATGGACAACAGAGAATATAATCTTCAAGGAGATTTTGCTTGAGAATTTATGCAATGTTTTTTTCTACCGATTGCCAACTACTTTCACCATTCTTTTGTTACAAAAGTTTTGTTAACTTTTGTTAACAGTATGGAAGGTTACTATATCATTAATATATTTGGATCTGTTTGAACTGGATTTACTCTTTAATTATGGTGAAGATATTTTAGTTAAATATGCCATATCAACAAGTTTTACTTAAAGGCGATTTTATTCTTTCTTTTTTGCACTATTTGAAATATTAATTCAGAACCTATTTTGTATAGTATCTAAATTACTTTGTACATGTATTTTAGGATCTTATCTGCTATATTAACCACTGTTCTTTAACCTTTGTAAATATTGCTCACCTTATAATAAAGTTCAGGACTTCAAGTGTGTATGTGTATTTCAGTCTAGCACTATACCGATTAGACGGAACAGTGTTAGGCTATAGAATACCTTGTAAGCTGCCTAAATCTTACTAATTACATAAGATAAGTTTCCTAGTAGGTAAGTTACCTAAACTTCCTATTTGTTTTCCAAACTTGATTTCAGACAGATTCGGGGCCATCTGAAGAAGCTGCTTTGATTCTTCACAGAAAGGGATTTGATTGTAGATTTGAAAACACCGACTTAGGGCTCCTTTGTTCTACCACTCAGGGAAAGGTAACTTACAATATTTTAATAAGATCTGTATACTGGTTGAACTGGTTACTTGGTTTCCAGTTGGGTATGCTCAATGGAGTTAATATTTTTTTAAGCAATAAAGCTGCATGCTATTATCACAAATCAGAGCTTGAATTTCTTTTGGAAGACCAGATTTATAGTGGACTTTATAGTTTTTGCATATTACATTTTGTTAGGGCGCATATTTTGATATCCTTAATATAAGCTATAGAAAGAAAAAAATGTTCAGCTTGTGGGTTGATTTTGAACATATACTGCCAATTAAGAATGGGTTTGTTTTTCTATCAGTAGTACCTAATAATAGTTAAGTAGTTTTTTATTCTGTAAGCTAAGTAGCTTTTTATTCTGTAAGTTTACTAAATGTGCTTAATATTCCATTGAATTCTCTAGATTTATACTTTGCAGAATAGCATTCAATTTTCCTTTACCGTTTCAGTTGGTCTATCTGCTGTCTTTAAAAGCAATTTTATACACACACACACAGAGACACCAATTATTGCCTTATGGGATTACTTATTTATCAGATTTATATAGCTGCCCATCTTGCAAGAAATGATTGTGGGTGGCATACAGTAGTCAATAAAAATAAACATATAATATGTAAAAATAGATAATTAAAACTAAAATATGTACTTATCACTTTTATTGTATCTGTTCCCTGTCACTAGTAAAGTGTGGCTACTAGGCCAGTGTGAAGCTTTGGTTCTCATCGCGGCTTGACATTAGAGGAGCATTATGGAACTTGATTAGTTTCCTTTAGGCATCCTAGGCAAACAATGGCTTTTAAAAGTAGACATAAGTGCATTAGCTCTATTTCAGGTGACTTCAGTGGAGAATTTCTTCTATCCAGAGAAGTTCTGCATGTAGTTTAGAGACTTTGGAAGAATAATCTTTAAAACAATGAAATAAAATTTGTATTGAATTGGATGTTGGCAGTAATTAAATTTTTGTCTTTTTCCGTTTTCAGCTAAGGATGCACAAACTCTTTAACAAATTCCACGTGGAAAGTCTAATACCTACATCTCTGTCTTTGATGCATTCGTCTCCAGATGCCAGAAATATCAGTGAGATTAGTATGAATCCTATGGAAATTAACACATACAGAATTCAATTGAGATGAAACCTGACTTTTGGACTTGGATACTAAAGAAGAATATACAACTCTGTGTCTTCTCAAAGATTGATGTGCAATAAAAAGCACATTTTAATTCCAGCTTCTAGATACTATGACAATGCATTCATTTTACAATCTATTTGATCTTAAATGCCATAAAAGCCATGATGCAAACAGTTTTTCTTATTCTCAAATAAAATGCCAACACCAGTATACATGAATACAAGAACTGAGGGAGAAACAAAGGATATTATCTCTCATCAACAAAATGAATCTCAGGTTAAATATTAGTTTATGACTTCTAAGTTCATAATTTGTACCTGAAAGGGAGCTAACACCGAATTTAAATTGTTTTCTGATCCCTAGCTGACTCTTAAATACATACATTGTTGAAATCACAATTTGAGATTGAACCTGAAAATTCTCTGGTGAAGCTATTGTCCAAATACTTGTAAAGACTTCTATAAATTATTATTTCAGCTTTTCCACAAGGAGTCTGCATTTATCCCACTCTATCTAACTCTAGAGTGAAGTTCTCAAGAACCTTTGAGAAATGTGGAAGATTTTAGTATTATCCAACCATCCTGAACTGTGGAATTTAATTCTGGAATTATACATCTTTTTTGAAAAATACGTTAAATCTGTTTTGTTACTTGACACTTTGGGATACGTGCAATTACTCCAGAATACAGAATAAGGAAGATGGAAGTCTTGAGTACAAGTTTTTTTTTTACTGAATACTTGGATACTAAGCTCTCTGAATTGTGTTTTCTATTTCAATTTAACCTTATCAAAATAAATGTGCCTTATTTTTTTGTATAAGTGTTGTTACTTTTTATGTGTCCATACAAGAAACGGCAAAGTGGGGTTAACAGTTAAAAGAAGCTGTACCTTTTATTTGACAGTAATGGCCACAATCTGATCTACTGCAGCCTATGTGACCTAATGGTGCTCTGAACACTATGAATGTAGAAAAATAAGCTTATAAAACAAACACATGAATAAAAGATTAAAAATAATCATTTGCTGGCAAATAAACATTTGAAGGCTGGCAGAAATTTATCATGTGCATTACAACATCATGTGCCTCTCTTTAAAATACTGTTGTACAAACTCAGTATTGTGGTTATATAGCCAACTTAGTTTCCTTGCATCAAGCATTTTACGTTAAGTTCTTGAAGCCATGTGGGTTAAAATTTTCATCTCTATATAAAGTTTTGGTTTTTTTTAGAATTTCAATTATTTAAAGCTGCAGTCCTATAAAACCACTGAAAACATTTGCAATCTAGTACCTTCTGGGTATTTTAAACTTCAGCTGCTGTCAGTCCCATTGAAAAAAGCAAACAAGAGGTTGTGTTGTAGTCCAGAGTATCTAAAGGGCATCGGGTATCTTTTGCTGTATGATCCTTAAGTCCTATTTGAAAGTAATGGACTCAAGTCAAGAAATGTACTGCATAAGCTTGCGCAATAAATTGTAGTTCACTGCAATTCCAGTTTATTTCATTTTTTAAAGTTCCTTTAAAACAAATAACTGGAGAATTGCTTTTGGGTTCATTTTGTACTCTATTCAACCTATGTGTGTATTATTAATTTAGCTACCATTCCAATTTTTAATACATTTATTATATTCAGTGTTGAAGGTCCCCATTATAGTTTCTCTACTTCAGTTAAAGGAGAGTGTCATCTGTGCTATTAAAAAGTCAGAGAGCATAAGGAACTGAAAATAAATTTATGCAATAAATATACACCTTTCAATACTTTTATTTAAATGGAATTTTAAGTGCAGAACCTTTCTGTAACTGTTACTTACAGTTTTCATAGAACTATATGTTTTATAGGTTGCCCCTCCCAAAATTATTCAGCATATTATAACAATAACCATTTCTTCATTGTTTGTTTATCTTTTTACTGTACAACATTTTTAATTTTTTTTAGTTATAGGCCACCCAAAGGTGTTTAGGAGTTGGATTGCCTATAAATTAAGTAAAATAAGTAAATGTTAAATAATAAAATAAGCACCAACAACAAAGTTATAGTAATACTAGAATAAACCTCTTCCCCAACCTAGTTCCTTCCAGGTATTTAACAGTTGGATTCTTACAGTCCTTGATATACAGTATGTGGGTTGTAATCTAGCGCATCTGGAAAACATTGCACTAGACATGATTGTAGCTGAATAAGAATGGAACCCATATGTAGTATATACTTCCTGAATCTTTCTCTATGCCATACAGAAAACAACTAAATGACAACAGATTTGCTCAGTACACTGAGAAATACCTAGTATTCTTTTAATGTGTTATGAATACAACTCTACAAATTTTCCTCCCCTGTAGGTTACTTTATTATGCTAAAACATTGCCCACACCCAAATCTTGGCTGTCAAAACTTAATTTTAAAAGATTGTGTTGAGAATTTGGTCACTTCTTTTGGAGAACTTGGTTGCAAAGGGGATCTCCAGTCCTGCCCTAAAGCTACCTAATAATTATTGAATCTAATGTATCTTTCTAGTAAAGGATTGTGATCTTTGTTTTGTGACTTTAAAAGTCTTAAACTATACAACCATGCCTAAATTATTAATAATCTTTTGCTTTATTTCATAATATGGCCTTTGCAATAATAGTAATTGATTGTATACATTCTGAAATTTGTCAAAAACAATCCAATTTGTAGTATTTCTTTGTCTAGGAAATTGATAACTTCTCAGTTTTTAGCAGTATAATTTCTAATACCTATACAGATAGGATCCAGAGTTTGCCTCCCAAGAGCAAAATTCTTTCATAGTAGGCATCTGATCCAAAAGAAGGAATTTGCTAATGAATTGAGAGATCATTTTTGTTGATTTCCGCTTGCAAACTCTTTAAATCTGTTCCAGAAAGATTGGGAGTTTTTGGAATAGTTTGGGTGGAATGATTGGGGATTAACAGGGAAGGAAATTGATGAAAATTGCTTTGCTTCATGTCTCTGCAAATGAAAGCATTATGAGCAAAAGTCTGTTCTGCTGGTAAATTCTGGATCCCATCTTGGGCATTTTAAGATCAGTTTGCATATACCACATACTAAGCAGTTAAAAGATCGTATCTGCTGTCCTTAGTAAAGCTGAAACCAAATTTCTTCTGCAGGGATGTTGTAGATTTTGAACATTCCTTTATATTTTGATTTATTTTGAAACCAACTGATTTAATTTGAAGATTTTCATATCTTTATTTCCATAGATTTTCTTTTTTTCTTGCAGGGGGAGTGTAATGTGTTTGCCAATAAAAGTTCTGTTATGATAACCATGTATGATGCTGTCTTGATAGTCATTTTAGATAAACCGATGTCTCAAAAATAAGACTGCTCTTCTTCAGGACAAATGCTTTACTATAAACAAGGCCCATCCATTGTATACAGGTTAGGTTTATACATATATATCAATAGATCTGAAAATTAGGGCAGGGCAGCTTTCCCACAGTATATGCTGTTTTGCATTTTGAGGAAGGTGTTTATAGAACTGCTCATGACAATTTTTGGAACATCAAAGAGTTTCTGGGCTTCTGTATCTATTTTCTATGGATAAATTTTTCCTTGAAATACAGGTAATCCTCGACTTACAACAGTTCATTTAGTGACCGTTCAAAGTTACAGCAGCACTGAAAAAAGTGATTTATGACTGTTTTTCACTTATGACAGTTGCAGCATCCCCATGGTCATGTGATCAAAATTTGGATGCTTGGCAACTAGTTCATATTTAAGACGATTGCAGTGTCCCGGGGTCATGTGATTACCTTTTTCAACCTTCTTACAAGCAAAGTCAGTGGGGAAGCCAGATTCGCTTAACAACCATGTTACTAACTTAACAACTTCAATGATTTACTTAACAACTGTGGCAAGAAAGATGGTAAAAATGGAGCAAAATTCACTTAACAAATGTTTCACTTAGCAACAGAAATGTTGGGTTCAATTGTGGTCGTAACATAAGAACTACCTGTATATGGGGCACTATAACTTTTAAAGCTCCTTGTGAAGTCTGTAGAATAAAATATTTCCTCTTCCAGATCTTTTATCCTGACCTCTGCCACTCATTCCAGCCTCTACACCCAGATCACTATATGCCAGCAAGTTGGCCTCCAGTGATGAAGTTGCACTGCTGGAAGAGCTGCTGGTGATCTTTTTCACACAGGATAGGAGATAAATGTAATTATTAAAAATTATAAATATTGTGAATCACAAAAGCAATGTGTTTAAAAAGTAAACGCATGAGCTAATAAAAGCAAATTATGGGTGTCATTTTCTGATTCCTTAAATATGTTCTGCAAGTGATATGATCATTTTAGGTATTTTATTATACAAAATAAGACACTTAAGTTATTAAATTCCCTCAGAATCCTATTGCCTCTCCTATTAAATCTGTGTTGCTTCTGCCGCTTTCAGCCTCAAGATCAAATTAAAATGCAGCCTCTAATCAAATGAAGGGCAGCCCCTGATTTAATGTGGTCACTATCCAAGCAGTCTGGCCATTAACAGTTCTAATACTATTACATCAAGGAGGAAAAGTAAATGTCTTCATAACTAACACTTGATAGA
>NW_015387844.1:252393-253671 GCF_001527695.2 Protobothrops mucrosquamatus
ACAAAATGCCAAATCCAGTCTGAACTGGCTGACTGTGCGATGATCCATAATAATAATAATAGAAGAGTTGGAAGGGACCTTGGAGGTCTTCTAGTCCAACTCTCTGCTCAGGCAGGAACCTTATAAACCCTTGTCCTGCAGTCAGGAGCTTTGGAGAATAGCTTGATTCCCTCTTCTTTGTGGCAGCCCCTGAGATATTGGAACACTGCTAATATCTGGTATGTGTGTATTGAAAGCAATTTATAGGGTTCATACCACAGTTATTGTGTGTTCTGCTTTCCATAATAATAAAATAGATTCCCCTTGTTGGGAAGACTTCTTGCATGCTATTCAGCCTTTGCACACAAAGCCCACCCAAGTATGGCAAGTGTGCCCCTGAGCCCTCCATCTCAAGTGGACTGAACGAAGGCACATCTAGTCAACAAAAAGGCTGTTCTTTTTATTTATTTTAGTCATTTAACTTTTGCATTACAAATAGTACCACACCTAATCTTTTACATTCTATAGAAACTGAATTGTCATTTCAAAATAATTTATATACCTATGTTTGATTTTAGATATTTTATTAGAATATGCATTTTTCTAATATTTTTGTTGGTTGTGCTCTAGAGTTTAACTTTGTAAAGCAAAGTTATAAGCATAAACAATTAAATATGTTTATCCTTATGAATCATGGTGATCCTTTATTTTTTCTAAGAAAAACTGTATGGTCACCATACTTCAAAGCCAGCAGAAATAAAAATGTTTGTACAATTGTGTCCATACAATTAAAGTAAGCAGGGCTGTGGTTAACTGAATAAGGCACAACTAGCTGAATTTAGAGCTTATACTAAGCCAGAAATTATTCATTATCCAATCCTCCCCAGGTTTCATGTACTGAGACATGCATTTGACCTTCCATGCCTCGGAAGAGGAGGTGAGTTCAGGATCTCACAGTTACCATGACAATTAGGGGTTTATCCAAAATCATCACAACTCTATCTTATGTGATACACATAAACACTAGAACTGGTTTTCACCTTTCTACTGACAAGACTGTGGTGACAGGAGAGGAGATTAACTTTAAACCTTTATCATTGCAGATTACTATTTAATTGCCTTGAGATTTGCAGCCACTAATAACCATCTTAGAAGAACAGGCTCATTAAATCAGTCCACCTCAAGCAGCTTATATATACCTACTTAGGCACTTGGGAAATTCCCAGTGTTGTGTCCTGAGCCTGCAAGAGCTGACAGCAGGCTCAGAATTGTTGCAAATGGTCCCGGGCAATCCCAAAA
>NW_015387844.1:254201-259797 GCF_001527695.2 Protobothrops mucrosquamatus
CAGATTACTATTTAATTGCCTTGAGATTTGCAGCCACTAATAACCATCTTAGAAGAACAGGCTCATTAAATCAGTCCACCTCAAGCAGCTTATATATACCTACTTAGGCACTTGGGAAATTCCCAGTGTTGTGTCCTGAGCCTGCAAGAGCTGACAGCAGGCTCAGAATTGTTGCAAATGGTCCCGGGCAATCCCAAAAACTGCCCAGGACCAGACAAAGTGGCGCCAGCCTTGTGCGCATGCACAAGGCGCGAAAAGGGTAAATTCCTATTGGTTCACACTGTCTGGGTTTCAGGCATTATAAAAGGCCTGCGTGCCTTTTGCTGCTTGCTTGATTGTAGGAGTGTGTAATAAAGAGTTTGTTGCTTTTCACCATGTGTCTTCGTCAATTGCTAGTGAACCGAAAACACAACACCCAGCAACCTAGGAAAAACTCTGTTACTTTTAAGCTATGGTGCTACTGTTCCGAACTAGCCTCCAAGTGCTCCTTATTTATTGATAAACTCCAAAAGATAAAGAACCAGATGAGATGTCAGAAGTAATGCTGATGAAAGACAAGGAATAAAGAGGACTGGAAATAGCTATAAGTCCACGTTTGGGCCTATACCATGATGGTAGAGTACACATTTATTCTATCTATAAAATGTCAATGAGTAATATTATTTGGGTGACTCATTCCATTCTCGGTCTTGAGAACCTAAAAGATCTTCCTGCTAGCCTTTTGGGGCAGTTTGACTAGACAAAATCACTCATGTTTGCTCTGAGGTGGATACTGAATGGATAGAATCATGTGAGATGATTTTCGACATCTTGCATGACCAATTGGGGCTCTTTTGAGTCTATGATGGCTGACAAAGTTGACACAGTCTTCTGTAGGATAAGTCCAATCATTAGCAAATTAGCCCCATAATATGCAGACAACAAGAGGAAACATAATGGCAGGAGTACAAAAAGTGAATTCATCTTTGCAAAAGAGGCAGTGCCTACTATCTGAAAGAAGCAGTGGTGTTCGCCCTTTTCCTTGACCTAGCTTTTGTTGATAGTTATCATCTAGTCTCCTATCTACCATTTCTTGGTAAGGTTGAAAAATGATTAGCTTCTATATAGAAGGTCCTGATTATTTAGATCCCTTCCATCTAGGAATCAGGCCTAGACATAGAATAGATACCGCCTTGATTGCTCTCATGGATAATCTGCAATGGGATTTGAAGGGGAGTGACATGCTACACATTGTTATGTGGTAATGATCCTTTTTAGCTAGCTACAAAAAGCAGAGATACGGTAGCTCTAATCCTTTCTAATCATTATAGGTAGTCCTCATTTAACAATCAACAGCTGATTGTCAAGCAAATAACTTAATCATTAAAAAAAACACTTGCTAAATGAAACCATAATTGTCCTTATGGTTTTCAGCTTTCTTTTGCTTAATAGACCTAAGATGTGAAGATTAGTCAGAAAGTTACCTTTTCATCATCATTGTAACTGCAAGCAGTCACTAAATGAGGCAGTTATTAATTGAGGACTTCCCGTATAGGAGAGTTCAAGCTTTGCTATACCACTTTGAGTGCTCCTAAGATTCCTTCCTAGTGTACATGCACGACACTATTAGGGAAGATGATCTGTCAGTATGGGATTAGGTATCATCAATATACTGATTATTATCCAATTGTAATTTTTTTATCCCATTTAAGTAAAAGATGTGTTAGATGTCCTGTCCTAATATCCAGAAATTGTAAGGAAGAGACAGTTTCTTGAAACTGAATCCTAGCATGATGGGGCTACTGCTGGTACAAAAACCACAATTCATGGATATTCCATCCATGAATATCCTAGAGAGGGTTGTTGGGACCATTATATAACATTCCCTATGGGACAGCCTACCATCTGAAATCAGATTAGCTCCACTTATTTCATCTTTCCTCTTTCATAGGAAAGGTATGGAAGATTTTACTTACAACAGCAACATATATTATTATAATAATGGAATGTTTTTAGGGATATTTTTACTGTATATCTGTATATTGTAAGCTCCCTAGAATCATATGAGTGAGTAGTCTATAAATTGAAATGAATAAAATAAATTTCTAAACATGTAAATATTCACAGAATTATTTTTCCTATTCTTCCCACTTTCATTTCTTTCTTTTAATGGTAGAAATGTATGGCTCAATTATTTGGCAGATTACTGATACATTTCACCATGTGAATTTGAGACTTTAGGGACCACAAGTTAAAGTGGCTCAAGGTCTGCATGAATCCAGGCTGTGGTCTGATCACCCCTGTTTGTGAAGTAAGGCTAAATCGTGGTTGAAGATTTCTTTACATTTTATAGGTATTTGTTTAAAAAACACTATGTAAATGATCACTATAAGGTATCAGTTTCATGCAGGAAAGAAATGTTTATTTATAGCTCCGTGTTGTAGTAGAAATAACTTTTCTGTAGTTTCTGTTCTTATTGTCATTTTAAGATTTTTGCCCGGTTTCTAGCAAGATCAGAAAAGGTTAAATTAATTTTCTTCCCTTCTGTGATCCCAATAATTATCAACATTGCTTTTGTAGTTACCATGTGTACCGCAAATAAAGAATACAGGATCCTAAAAAGGGTGTTCATGTGTATTTTTAAAAACATACAAAGTTGTAGTTAATACCTCTAATTTAACTTTTACAAGAATTTGGCCGAGGTAATATGAAGAAGCCTTAAAAAAATTAAAAATTTGTAGAACTGACACCTAAAAATGCAGAGACAATTGCATTTTTAAATATTGGGAGCCCCACCTTCTGAAGAATTATTAGAATTTACAAGACAGTGTGTTCTACTGAAGCTCTTGTAGTACAATAATGCCACTGAGGGGTGTTTTTGGGTGTGTATGTGCTAATTTTACAATTAGCCTTATTTGTGCTGTTTTATCTAACCTCAGGAAACTTGTTATAACAAACTGATTAAAATATGTGCTTCTTCTGTTCTGGTTCTACTAATGTTTTAGCTAGACATGTTATTCTTGCAAGTCTCTATACATAAGTAAAGAAGTAACTGCTGGAGCAGAACACTTTCAAATGATGCTTGGAAAATGGCCTGTTCTTGTGAATCTACTATGCTATTTGGAACAGCACTAAACAGAAGCCAAGAGGTCCAATAATTAAGATTTATCTAATCAAATTTGTAAATGACAAATGCTTAATGAACATGTCCAGCAGTGATATTATTCAGCTATTTTTTTTTATTAAAAGACATTGCATATAGAAATCCTTGATCTAGATTAACTAAGCAGGCCTTAATTTAGTCAAAGAACATTCAAAGGTCTTGATAGTTAAAGCCATAATTTTTCCCCCCTCTCCTTTCAATCAACAGTGCGATGTTTTCAGGTTAGTAGGATTAACTTTGCTTTTTAATGGAATCTTGAGATGTACTCAAGTGGAGCTTGGCTCAAAAGGAATGCACTTAGAAAAAAAAGACTTCCAAGCCTAGGCTTACTTTGGATATCAAAGCCTAATTGCAAGCATAAATTCCTCAGGAAAAGCAACTTCAGATTGCCCAATCCTGCCTGCTTGCTTTATTTCTGTTTAGGATGGGGAACAACTATTGCTGCCAAAGAGTAACTCATAAATCCTTTTTGATCTGTTAGTGCATGCTGATTTACCCTCTGTTCTCAATGGATGTTTTCCTGAAAGCTTGTGAAGTTTTCTTGGTATTGACAGCATCGGAACTAATAACAGCTATAAAAATCATACAACAGTGAATTGCAAATGATCCCCAATTGTCACTAAGGTCCTTACAACTGAAAATCAGTCAGACAAAATAATTTGAGATCCTACTAGGACATTGCAAGACACTGACATCACTGAAGGAGGTAGACGATGGTTAGAAGGAAGGTTTGACAATGCTATTAGCCCTTAACATTACTGATTCTTAACATCCTCACCCATTAGATACTTAATTAGCTGTACCAAAGTTTAAATCATGTGCCAGAAGCTTAATTTAATTTGCCCAGTCTAAGCAACTACCATAGCAGTTAAGTTTGCATTTGAAAGAAATTACTATAGGTTATTCAAGCAAAAACGTATTAAACACAAGAAAGCTATCAACATGCTAAAATATCACTGCTCGATTGCCTTAAAAGGGAAAAAAAAAGCACTTTGGTTGAGAATATTTCTGAAAACTTTGGCATAACCCACTAGACATTTTTGCTCCAAAAATGTGAATGCTGTTTATTACTTCACATTTGCATTTATACTTTTCTATCGTAATCTCCAGATATGTAGGTTCCTCATTCCATATGCACATTTTAAGTTAGAGTCATGCATGCTGGAAATTATGGGTTCAACAAAGACTTACAGTAGATGCATTCTAGAGAAACTGTTAAGTTAATCACCAAAATGATTGCCTGTATTGTTCAGAGCTGCAAGCCATATTAGTCTTTTGGACAACCCATTTGTATTAATAATGTGTTTAAAGGATTCTGTTTTCAAAATTGGTGTCTGCTGGCCATACTAAATTCCAAATATCCTTATTCTCCCAAAACATTTGGTGCTGTTGTAACTTACATAACCAAGACTTTCCTTTTAAGTAAAGCCATGTNCCTATTGCCTCTCCTATTAAATCTGTGTTGCTTCTGCCGCTTTCAGCCTCAAGATCAAATTAAAATGCAGCCTCTAATCAAATGAAGGGCAGCCCCTGATTTAATGTGGTCACTATCCAAGCAGTCTGGCCATTAACAGTTCTAATACTATTACATCAAGGAGGAAAAGTAAATGTCTTCATAACTAACACTTGATAGACATAAAATGATTGTATGAGTTTTGATACTGTCCCAATCTATGGCGTTTCACTTATCCACTGATCACCACCATTCCTATCTTTCTGCAGTTGCTATGGCAATGCTATTCTCTCCTCAATATTTTGTTCTCCTGGCTCTGCCTGTATGTAGGCTGACTTGATTTTGCATCCAAATTGTCATTACAAAAGCGAAGATCCAGCTAATAGAAGATTAACAACATGTAATAAACAAAACCTGTTGTGTATGGCAAACCTCTATTTGAGGATAATGGAAACTGGATAGTCCAAATACAAAATAGCTTGATATTGGAGTTATGTTGATATCCAAGTAGAAATAACTAGTTCCCCATAAGTGGAATACTTTCTGAAGTAGAAGAATAGTTGGGTTTTGGTGTTTGGATCCATTCAATTCTTCTGCAGTTTACATGGAAAATATATAATTAATGGGAAATAATGATTTCCAGAAAGACAAAAAACAACACGGATGATGTTACCTGGTTTGGATAATGAAACATCTGTAAGAAAACAAGCTCAGAGAGCATCAAGGATCTCTCATTTCAACCCTAAGCTACAAATATTCTCCTTTATTGCTACAAAAGACTCACTTAACCTTCCAATCACCAACTGGTTGGCCCAGGGGGAGGAGACGGAAGCAGGTCTTGAGACGGTTGAATGGGAGGAGTTTGACTCTGTTTCGCCCGAGGACGTGGACAGGGTCCTGGGGAGGCTCAATGCAACCACATGTTTGTTGGATCCGTGTCCCTCCTGGCTGGTACTGGCAGCTCGGGAGGGTACACGAGCCTGGTTCCAGGGAATTGTGAA
>NW_015387844.1:262516-266014 GCF_001527695.2 Protobothrops mucrosquamatus
CAGATTACTATTTAATTGCCTTGAGATTTGCAGCCACTAATAACCATCTTAGAAGAACAGGCTCATTAAATCAGTCCACCTCAAGCAGCTTATATATACCTACTTAGGCACTTGGGAAATTCCCAGTGTTGTGTCCTGAGCCTGCAAGAGCTGACAGCAGGCTCAGAATTGTTGCAAATGGTCCCGGGCAATCCCAAAAGCTGCCCAGGACCAGACAGAGTGGCGCCAGCCTTGTGCGCATGCGCAAGGCGCAAAAAGGGTAAATTCCTATTGGTTCACACTGTCTGGGTTTCAGGCATTATAAAAGGCCTGCATGCCTTTTGCTGCTTGCTTGATTGTAGGAGTGTGTAATAAAGAGTTTGTTGCTTTTCACCATGCGTCTTCGTCAATTGCTAGTGAACCGAAAACACAACACCCAGCAACCTAGGAAAAACTCTGTTACTTTTAAGCTATGGTGCTACTGTTCCCAACTAGCCTCCAAGTGCTCCTTATTTATTGATAAACTCCAAAAGATAAAGAACCAGATGAGATGTCAGAAGTAATGCTGATGAAAGACAAGGAATAAAGAGGACTGGAAATAGCTATAAGTCCACGTTTGGGCCTATACCATGATGGTAGAGTACACATTTATTCTATCTATAAAATGTCAATGAGTAATATTATTTGGGTGACTCATTCCATTCTCGGTCTTGAGAACCTAAAAGATCTTCCTGCTAGCCTTTTGGGGCAGTTTGACTAGACAAAATCACTCATGTTTGCTCTGAGGTGGATACTGAATGGATAGAATCATGTGAGGTGATTTTCGACATCTTGCATGACCAATTGGGGCTCTTTTGAGTCTATGATGGCTGACAAAGTTGACACAGTCATCTGTAGGATAAGTCCAATCATTAGCAAATTAGCCCCATAATATGCAGACAACAAGAGGAAACATAATGGCAGGAGTACAAAAAGTGAATTCATCTTTGCAAAAGAGGTAGTGCCTACTATCTGAAAGAAGCAGTGGTGTTCGCCCTTTTCCTTGACCTAGCTTTTGTTGATAGTTATCATCTAGTCTCCTATCTACCATTTCTTGGTAAGGTTGAAAAATGATTAGCTTCTATATAGAAGGTCCTGATTATTTAGATCCCTTCCATCTAGGAATCAGGCCTAGACATAGAATAGATACTGCCTTGATTGCTCTCATGGATAATCTGCAATGGGATTTGAAGGGGAGTGACATGCTACACATTGTTATGTGGTAATGATCCTTTTTAGCTAGCTACAAAAATCAGAGATACGGTAGCTCTAATCCTTTCTAATCATTATAGGTAGTCCTCATTTAACAATCAACAGCTGATTGTCAAGCAAATAACTTAATCATTAAAAAAAACACTTGCTAAATGAAACCATAATTGTCCTTATGGTTTTCAGCTTTCTTTTGCTTAATAGACCTAAGATGTGAAGATTAGTCAGAAAGTTACCTTTTCATCATCATTGTAACTGCAAGCAGTCACTAAATGAGGCAGTTATTAATTGAGGACTTCCCGTACAGGAGAGTTCAAGCTTTGCTATACCACTTTGAGTGCTCCTAAGATTCCTTCCTAGTGTACATGCACGACACTATTAGGGAGGATGATCTGTCAGTATGGGATTAGGTATCATCAATATACTGATTATTATCCAATTGTAATTTTTTTATCCCATTTAAGTAAAAGATGTGTTAGATGTCCTGTCCTAATATCCAGAAATTGTAAGGAAGAGACAGTTTCTTGAAACTGAATCCTAGCATGATGGGGCTACTGCTGGTACAAAAACCACAATTCATGGATATTCCATCCATGAATATCCTAGAGAGGGTTGTTGGGACCATTATATAACATTCCCTATGGGACAGCCTACCATCTGAAATCAGATTGGCTCCACTTATTTTATCTTTCAGAAAAATGGTGAAGACAGTGCTCTTTCATAGGAAAGCTATGGAAGATTTTACTTACAATAGCAACATATATTATTATAATAATGGAATGTTTTTAGGGATATTTTTACTGTATATCTGTATATTGTAGACTCTCTAGAATCGTATGAGTGAGTAGCCTATAAACTGAAATGAATAAAATAAATTCCTAAACATGTAAATATTCACAGAATTATTTTCCCTATTCTTCCCACTTTCATTTCTTTCTTTTAATGGTAGAAATGTATGGCTCAATTATTTGTCAGATTACTGATACATTTCACCATGTGAATTTGAGACTTTAGGGACCACAAATTAAAGTGGCTCAAGGTCTGCATGAATCCAGGCTGTGGTCTGATCACCCCTGTTTGTGAAGTAAGGCTAAATCGTGGTTGAAGGTTTCTTTACATTTTATAGGTATTTGTTTAAAAAACACTATGTAAATGATCACTATAAGGTATCAGTTTCATGCAGGAAAGAAATGTTTATTTATAGCTCCGTGTTATAGTAGAAATAACTTTTCTGTAGTTTCTGTTCTTATTGTCATTTTAAGATTTTTGCCCGGTTTCTAGCAAGATCAGAAAAGGTTAAATTAATTTTCTTCCCTTCTGTGATCCCAATAATTATCAACATTGCTTTTGTAGTTACCATGTGTACCGCAAATAAAGAATACAGGATCCTAAAAAGGGTGTTCATGTGTATTTTTAAAAACATACAAAGTTGTAGTTAATACCTCTAATTTAACTTTTACAAGAATTTGGCCGAGGTAATATGAAGAAGCCTTAAAAAAAATTAAAAATTTGTAGAACTGACACCTAAAAATGCAGAGACAATTGCATTTTTAAATATTGGGAGCCCCACCTTCTGAAGAATTATTAGAATTTACAAGATAGTGTGTTCTACTGAAGCTCTTGTAGTACAATAATGCCACTGAGGGGTGTTTTGGGGTGTGTATGTGCTAATTTTACAATTAGCCTTATTTGTGCTGTTTTATCTAACCTCAGGAAACTTGTTATAACAAACTGATTAAAATATGTGCTTCTTCTGTTCTGGTTCTACTAATGTTTTAGTTAGACATATTATTCTTGCAAATATTATTCTTGATGATACTCAGTTGTACATATCCACCCCGGGCCACCCCAATGATGCCCTTGACGTGATGACCCGATGTCTGGAGGCCGTGAGGGTCTGGATGGGGAGGAACAGACTCAGGCTCAACCCATCCAAGACCGAGTGGCTGTGGTTACCGGCGCCTCGGCATAGTCAGCTGATTCCATCGCTGACTATAGGGGGCGAAACTTTGGCTCCCTCGGATCAGGTACGCAACTTGGGTGTCCTCCTGGATCCACGGCTGACACTGGACGACCAGTTGGCGGCCGTGACCAGGGGGGCGTTTTATCAGGTTCGCCTGATTCACCAGTTGCGACCTTTTCTGGACCGGGACGCCCTACGCACAGTCACTCATGCCCTTGTCACCTCCCGCCTGGACTACTGCAATGCTCTCTACATGGGGCTCCCCTTGAGGAGCACCCGGAGGCTCCAGCTAGTCCAAAATGCGGCCG
>NW_015387844.1:267585-277230 GCF_001527695.2 Protobothrops mucrosquamatus
ACAGTCAGCTCTCGGTTTATTGGCAAGGCATAAAGTAAATCCGGACTGGCATCTGGGCCAGGGGAGCCCTCTTTTATGGGATTCCCCTGGCTTGTAATCACACAATTCCATTGGCTGGTAAGACCCCGTTGCTAGTTAGCCAACCAGCAACGGGCATGAAACTGTATGCAGATGGAGAAGGGCAATCACCCTTAATGGGCGATCAGGATGCGCATAGGGGATTAAGGGGGGGGAATACAAAAGAACACAACACCTAGGAAAAAAAGACTTCCAAGCCTAGGCTAATTTTGGATATCAAAGCCTAATTGCAAGCATAAATTCCTCAGGAAAAGCAACTTCAGATTGCCCAATCCTGCCTGCTTGCTTTATTTCTGCTTAGGATGGGGAACAACTATTGCTGCCAAAGAGTAACTCATAAATCCTTTTTGATCTGTTAGTGCATGCTGATTTACCCTCTGTTCTCAATGGATGTTTTCCTGAAAGCTTGTGAAGTTTTCTTGGTATTGACAGCATCTGAACTAATAACAGCTATAAAAATCATACAACAGTGAATTGCAAATGATCCCCAATTGTCACTAAGGTCCTTACAACTGAAAATCAGTCAGACAAAATAATTTGAGATCCTACTAGGACATTGCAAGACACTGACATCACTGAAGGAGGTAGACGATGGTTAGAAGGAAGGTTTGACAATGCTATTAGCCCTTAACATTACTGATTCTTAACATCCTCACCCATTAGATACTTAATTAGCTGTACCAAAGTTTAAATCATGTGCCAGAAGCTTAATTTAATTTGCCCAGTCTAAGCAACTACCATAGCAGTTAAGTTTGCATTTGAAAGAAATTACTATAGGTTATTCAAGCAAAAACGTATTAAACACAAGAAAGCTATCAACATGCTAAAATATCACTGCTTGATTGCCTTAAAAGGGAAAAAAAAGCACTTTGGTTGAGAATATTTCTGAAAACTTTGGCATAATCCACTAGACATTTTTGCTCCAAAAATGTGAATGCTGTTTATTACTTCACATTTGCATTTATACTTTTCTATCGTAATCTCCAGATATGTAGGTTCCTCATTCCATATGCACATTTTAAGTTAGAGTCATGTATGCTGGAAATTATGGGTTCAACAAAGACTTACAGTAGATGCATTTTAGAGAAACTGTTAAGTTAATCACCAAAATAATTGCCTGTATTGTTCAGAGCTGCAAGCCATATTAGTCTTTTGGACAACCCATTTGTATTAATAATGTGTTTAAAGGATTCTGTTTTCAAAATTGGTGTCTGCTGGCCATACTAAATTCCAAATATCCTTATTCTCCCAAAACATTTGGTGCTGTTGTAACTTACATAACCAAGACTTTCCTTTTAAGTAAAGCCATGTCCTTGGGTTTTATGACTACAGCGACTACCTTAGAACTTATAAAGAATGGTTGGAAAGCAGAGAAGTAAGTGATAATTAAGGTGCTTTCATGCATTGCTTTGTGCCTATCCTAACATCTTTAATGTAATTGAAAAATTACATTTTTTTTATTTATTAAATTTGTATGCCACCCATCTTACCAAGAGGTGACTTTAGGCAGCTTACATCTAAGTAAAAACAAGATAAAACATTAAAATAATAAATATTAACATTAAAATTGACTAAAAATGATCAAAGGTGGGAAGGAAGGGAGCAAGATGCACAAGGGGTGGAAGTGGCATCTTATCTCAGTCCATTGCCAGTTTGCAATAAATGTATTGGGCTAAGCTAATGAAGTCATGAAAATCCAGCTCAGTCTGGACTTATTCAGACCAGATGAGCAAAAGAAATGGGACTTTCCAGAGTGCATCAGAAACAAATGTCCCAACTCTTTTGAAGGGAAATCAGAATATTAATGTTTTCTAAATGATCTTCTGATGTATTGGCCATGTCTCCTGAAATCTTTTGGAAGTTGTAGTCCAAACATACCTGCAGATTTAGAATAGAATAGAATAGAATAGAATAGAATAGAAGAGAAGAGAAGAGAAGAGAAGAGAAGAGAAGAGAAGAGAATAGGAAGGGACCTTGGAGGTCTTATAGTCCAGCCCACTGCTTGAGCAGGAGAACCTATACCATTTCAGACAAGTGAATATCTAGTCTCTTCTTAAACATCTCCAGTGATGGAGTGCCCACAACTTCTGAAAGTAAGATGTTCCATTGGTTAATTGTCCTCACTGCTAGGAAGTTTCTCCTTAATTTCAAGTTGCTTTTCTTGTTGATCAGTTCCCAACCATTGTTTCTTGTCTTGCCCTCTGGTGCTTTGGAGAATAGTTTGACCCTCTCTTCTTTGTGGCAGCCCCTCACATACTGGGATACTGCTATCATGTCGCCCCTTTGAAGAAAGCTAGTCTGAATAATAAAACCATTGCAAGCTGATTCACCTCAGAGAGATAATTCAAAAGAAGGTCAACCAGTTTTAGAGATTTGACTAATGAAGACACCAGAATCAGCTCTGATTTCTTTAGGGAGACAACTACAAAAAAAATAATATATGCCAACTTGAGCTGGGGCCACCCACTGAGAATATGACTAAGCTGTAACAGATCACTCACTAAAAATGTGGAATAGAAAATAAGGCATTAGAGATAAAGCTGGCCTAAGAAGTTATAGTGTATCAGTTGGAAATATTCCAACTAGAGCTTCTCCTGCAAAAACAAAACTGATCAGGATTTTTCTTCTGTATCAGCATCTTTGAACTGCCATGGAAATGTTCTATTTTTTTCTTTTTCTTAAGCTTTCCCTTATTTCATGGGAATAATTGTGCCTTTTAGGGAATTGTGTGTCCTAAGTCAAAACTGGCATTCCGCATATGTATACATTTATGAAGCTGTCTACATGGTAAGAAACACATTGCCCTTTTGATATGGATAAACTCTAAGTCTCAGCATCTCTCACCACTAGTTATACAATAATTTAGCAACATCTGGAGAAGAGGCACAATTTCCCCATTCACAATTTCAGAAGAGAATTTCCTAACCATGGTGATTTCCAAATTGTGGAATGTGTCCTTAGACTTCTCAGCAATGGCCATGCTGGCTGAGAAAATCAGGGGAATGTCCAGGCTGGGAAACACTGCTTTTATAGGCCATAAGCACATTACCATACTGCGGATGTTAGTTAATTGGCTAAAGGATCTAATAAATTCATGGCAATGATGCAGAATTTTAACTGGAAGCCAATTACTTTACATCTCTGTTTCTTAGCTAGTGTATTACACATTGCACATATATGCATACAAAAGGCAAGGAAAAGATGGATGTCTTAAAAAAAAAAAAGGATAGTAACTACTTTTCATGTAGTAGGAAAAGTTAATTTTTGTAGCTTGCAATGTAGCTCTTCCATATATTCTGAGAAGTATGAGCATAGATTGCAACCTAATAGAGTAATAATGGTCCTTGGAGTGGATATACCAAGTCATTAAGCAGATCAATTAAATCTTCTATAGTTTAAGACAATGTTTTGAATATGTGATTAAAGAGCATACCTGGGACATAAAATCATCTTTCAAATTGGTTCTTTTCAGTTTGACACTGGAGGTCAGGGAAAGGACATATTCTTAAAAGCAAGTTAAGAATATATTTTTTTCTTATCACTCTTTTCATAGTGTTTTAAAACTTCATAAAAGATTTTAAAGGTTAAGAACAGCTAAGCACAACATATAAATTGCTCCTTTTCCCTTGAGAGATTTGAAAAACACAGCATGAAAATTTGTCCCTACTTAATATTTAACAAAACTATAATCACCTTGATAGCTTACTTTTTATTTTTATTTTCCTTACCCTTTTAAATACCAACTTTCATCCCTAGGACATGCAGCTTTTCTTTTCTTCTTTCTTTTCTTTTCTTTCTTTTCTTCCTATTAGATCATAATTGTTGTTGATGATGATCTTGATGGATGTCAGTGAACAGCAGAATAATAATTAGTTGAGTGACATGCTATGCTTACGTATGCTTACTCATTATACTCAGTGAAATTTACTTGCAGTTAAATACTGTACTGTATATGTAGAATTGAACTCCAAAGCCTAAAAATAAAGTCTCTGTTAGCATGAACTGTGAATCAGAAGTTGGGAACATGTCACATAAAGCAGAAGGTGACAAACTGGTGGGCACATTTGGAATGTCAAGAGCAAGTGAAAATGGAGGGTCTTATAAAACACGCTTGACTATTCAGAAAATGCAGGTCATAGTTCCCCCTTTCCCATAATGCTTTTTTTATCCTAGCTGATTTTGCTTACTTTGGGAGCACACCATTCCAATGCGTAAACAAACAAAACCAAATTCTAATAATGCAGAGGAAAATACTTAAAATCATGCTTTTGCAAATTCACTCCATCATCCCAGCATACTTTCCTCCTGCATTTGATGGACTAGGCAGGATTTAACCTGTCTTGAAATCCAGAAGGAAAGAAAAATACCAGATCTCTCTAAGGATGATGGAGGTGATGATCGAAACAACAACTTCTAAAGTGCCATCAGGTAGCATTCTCACATACACAGAATCTGGAGAGAGTTCACCCTATTTTTCTTATCTTCAGACTAAACATACTGGTTGTTAGGCAAAATTATGTTAGATGCATTTTTTCATGCATTATAAAATGAACAAACAGGGACCTGACAAAGGTCATTAAATCTATCCTATGGAGATATAATATCCTCCATGAAAAAGAGTTTTTCATTGTTCTCTCCTTGGAAACTGAAATGCTTAAATCCACTTGAAAAATCAACCTGAACCGTTGGTCCCCTTTGCTATTTCCCATACTTCCTACCTATCATTAAATACATCTATCCAATGAACATGCTTACTCACTCCTGTAGCACTGGACAATTTGCCAGCTTTTTTAATAACCAATTTTGCAATCTGCTTTTGTACGGCAAGGGCCAGAAGAAATAATAAATCAAAATCTCCAGGATATCACAGGAGAAAGTTTCAAATTTTTTTTCTGGTGTGAGATGCTACTAAAAAGTTTATCAAGCAGACTAATTTTCAAATTGTTTCAAATTTCCCCATTTTAACAGACTTGGTCTATCACATATTTTAGGTGCTGGGAGACTTTTAAATACAGAAATAGTCCTTGAAATACAAGTAAATTAATTGAATAGACATACTTTGCTTAACCAAATATGTTCCATATCCTATGCAACTGTGGTTATTGTAATGTAAATTTTTATGCCATCTATTTCACTTGGATAAATATCTTTGCTTTTGAAGCTGGAAAGAGCTACAGCAGATGCACAGGTGGACAGGTTGAAAGGTGGCAGAGACATTTTTTCTCTCTTTTCCTTCCTTTTTACAGTTATCTATTGCCTTGTGCTTGTGTGTGTGTGTTTTTGCTCTCAGCAAAAAATAATAATAATAATAATAACATGCTTGTCAGTCAGTCTGAGGTATGTTCAGGGAATGAACATACCTCAAAGTTGTTAGATCCTCAAGTTACCTTTATACAGTTCCTATCATCACTTATCTAGTGGGTGAAGGAGACTTTTAGCATTTAATAGTCTCTTAAGGACCTCAATCCATGACTGGTAACTCAAATCACCATTGCTGACTACCAATATTTCCTCATACCAGAGGTTGAACAGCATTTTTTGGTAATAGAACACAGAAAGTACTTATTCAGAACTATTGTTTTTATTCATATATATATGCTTAAATCCACTTGAAAAATCAACCTGAACCATTGGTCCCCTTTGCTATTCCCCATACATACATACATACATACATACATACATACATACATACATAC
Organism: Protobothrops mucrosquamatus; assembly: GCF_001527695.2. Lineage (NCBI taxonomy): Eukaryota > Metazoa > Chordata > Lepidosauria > Squamata > Viperidae > Protobothrops > Protobothrops mucrosquamatus. The sequence goes on from NW_015387844.1 coordinate 273,360, forward strand.
ATACATATACATTTATTCATATAATTAACCAATTAATCAAAATTGAACTTCCAGACATGGATGGCAGCCCTAAAGAAAATAAATAGATTCAGTCTTCCATAATAAAATTACTCAGCTCAAATCATAGTGCTATGATGAATTGATGTGATCAGCATAATTAGTCTAGATTAAATACAGATAGTCTTCAAGTTATAATAGCAATTGGGACTAGGATTGCCATTGCTAAAGGATGTGGTTGTAAAGCATGATGTCCCCTGACTACATCACATCCCCTTTGATTTTGCTTGTGGGAAGCCTGCAGGGAAGGTTGCAAATGGTGATTATGTAACCGCAAGATGCTGCAACCTTCATAATTACAAGCTGGTTGCCAAGGTCCAGAAGCATAACTGATGTGATGGCTGGAACTTTGAGGACCAATTAAAAGTACCACTCATTCATGCTGTTGCAACTTTGAACAATCACTTTGAATCAGTGGTTGGTAAGCAAGGACTACTGTACCTGTAATTATCAATATATTATTTTCAATTGTTGACTACATTACTGTCTTGAAGAAGAGAAAGCCAAAGCATTTTATAAGGTCTGATATTATTTTTTTTAACATGCAGTCAACAAAGTTGCTAGCAAGGTGGCTTATTGCTAATACCGTATTTCTCCCCACATTGAGAGCTGAACCAGATTTAGTGCTAGCAATTTTAAAGGGACATGCTTTTAGGCATGGAAGTGTGTATGCATATAAATAAAACTGTTATTTCTGCTTCATTGCTAATGAAAGAAAAATGATCCACATACTCTGTTAGGATAACAGAATCTTGAAATCCATTTAAGTCATGATTTAGATACTCCTGAAATTGTCAACAAATTATTCAGTTCCCATTAATGAGCTTTCATAGATGTCTTATTAACTGCCAGTTACCTAAGCTTCTATATTGCATATGAAAAATAAGTTTAGCAGTTTGGAAACACACGTATGCATGCACATGCACAACATGCAATCAACCCTATAACAGAATAACAGAGTTGGAAGAGACCTTGGAGGCCTTCTAGTCCAACCCCCCGCTCCAGCAGGAGACCCTATACCTTTCCAGAGAAGTGACTGTCCAGACTCTTTTTTAAAACCTCCAGTGTTGGAGCACCCACAACTTCTGAAGGTAAGCCAATTCCACTGGTTAATTGTTCTCACTGTTAGGAAATTTATCCTTAGTTCTAGGTTGCTTCTCTCCTTGATTAGTTTCCATCCATTGTTTCTTGTCTTGCCTTTTGGTGCTTTGGAAAATAGGTTGGCTCGTTCTTCTTTGTGGCAGCCCCTCAGATATTGAAACACTGTTATCATATCAGCCCTAGTCCTTTTTTTCACTAGACTAGACACACCCAATTCCTGCAACCATTCTTCACATGTTTGAGCCTCCAGCCCTCTAATAATTTTTCCTATATCTATCTGTATCTGTACTTGTATTTGTATCATCTATCTCTATCTCTATCTATATGTTCTATAAGATAGAACAGACCAAGAAACCAATGCTATGTAAGTCAGGACTACTTTTATTGTAACAACCATAGTAATAGAGTCTTGAAAGTCTGAATGTACTTCCCTGTCCCTCACTATCTTTACAGAGGATGTATGTGCAGTCTGAGACATTTTCTCAAATTAGTTTCTTGGAATGGACGTAAACGCCATTTATCTGACCATTGCTTGGTAGCAAGTTTTCTTCCAGGTCTTTCAAGGCCTTCTCTTAGACCCCTATATACAAATGGAAGTAAATTGGAATATACAATGGTGTGGGATGTAATTTCTTTCCAGTACCCATTTGAAACTACATAATACTGCTGGATTTCCACATCTCTCAACATAGTAATGTATTCAGTGATATGTTTCTATATAGGAAGAAAAACTAATGTTTGTAAGCACTGAGCTGTGGTGGCGCAGTGGTTAGAATGCAGTACTGCAGGCTACTTCTGCTGACTTCTGGCTGCCAGCAGTTCGGCAGTTCTAGTCTCAGCAGCTCAAGGTTGACTCAGGCTTCTATCCTTCCGAGGTCCCAAAATCAGGAACCAGATTGTTGGGGGCAATATGCTGACTCTGAAAACCACTTAGAGAGGGCTAAGTCTAAATGCTATTGCTATATTTGTTGTATGTCTTCAACAATTTGCTCATTGATCAGTTTGGTGGAAGGGGACCTAATTGTCAGCACAACTAGGTAATCAGAAGAGGAAATAAATTCCATAGGGAGGCAAAAACTATTTTTATTGAGATTGGTTATAATAGCAGAAACTTGCAAATCTGATTGTACAGTATCTCCTTGCACTCTGGTGACTTAGAGAGTTATCTGCCTGAGCCTCTTTAAAATGTTATCTTGTTGTTTGGGATGTCTGTGCAGATTCTCAGTTATCCAGATCATGGTTGTCCCAAAGGCACTTTTTCAAAAGGCAACTGGACTTTCTTTGATTTTGTTTGAAGACATTTCTTGTGAATTTAAAAAATGTTTCAGCCCCCCTTTGCCTAGGTAACAGTTCCTGCATATTTCTGTCATGGTCATCTTTATTCTCTACAATAGCAGCTAATCAACGTGTAAAAGTTGATTTTGCACACAAAGAGTGCTGTTCTTGGAAAAAATATTCAACATCTGAGTTAATATTTACTGGTAAAATTGCACACAAAAGCTATGTATTTTGCACTCCCTCTTGATGTATCTTACCAGTTTGTCTGATAGACTCATATCACTTTGACAAATAAATAAATAATCAATTCACTTTAACATCGTGTACACTTTGGATTGAGATGTAGCTCAATCCATAAGAGAATATTGTATGTGCAGGTGATATGCTTAAATGGTTGCAATAGAACAAGAATTGCTTGCAGATTCAATGATATGTTCAGGTCTTGCAAGCAGGGCATCTTGCTGAAAAAGCAGGGGAGTTCTTTGAATGCTAATGCCTCAAAATCCAGCAAACATAAACCAACAACCTGAGAAAAATATTCCATCACAAATTAGTTTGATCCTGAATCAAGTAATAAAAGATGTGATATGGAATCAGCTATGTTCATTTCTACATATAGTGGTAATTTCCAAGATGCAGGACTTGAAGTAGGAAAATGGCACTTTTATATGGTTGAAACATGAGTATGAGTTATGCACAAGATAGAAAGATTCCATATTGCCCACAGTGGATGATTGACAGATTTTGTTGAAATGGATGAATTTATTTCTTTGATTAGCTAAACGGTATTATCCATATTTATTGGTGACTGAAAGCCTCTTATGGACTCTTTGCACAAAAATAAAAAATGAACTTGTAATTTATGGTTTTGATGAGTAGCTAGGATACATTATAGAAAGAAATGAAAAAACTTTAGAGAGGTTAAAATATATTTGTACTTATAACTGCCACAAAGAATATCAGAAGCTACTTCTTTATATGTTTTGTCTTTTTTCTATTTTTTCCAACTTTTTTCTTTTTCCGTACTTTTTGCTTTTTCTATAATTTTTCTTTTTTTCTTTTTTTCTTACTTTATCTTAATTTCTGTTGGTTTTTACCTTCTTGTTTAAAAGTTTTAATAAAAATTATATGTATAAAAAGAGAAGCATGTATATGAGTAATCTGTGATTCATAAAAGGGCACATACTCAATCTGTGAATGCCCCCTCTAGAGAAGACAGACTGGCACAGGGAACAGGATTCTTTGATCTGCTTTCCAGGATCTCTAACAAGATTGTAGTTAGTCCCACAGGACTGCCATCAGTCATCACAAAAGTTGAGGCATTCAGGTTTTAATAAGCCAAAGAACATTCTTTAATTGATGAACTTTACAGCTGTTGACATGCAGAGTCAGTTACTGCAGACCAGTGCCAAGCAAATGCTTTTGTAGTTGCAAT